>NC_087151.1:32440192-32487692 GCF_035594125.1 Scylla paramamosain | reverse complement strand
ATTTCAGCAATAATGTTTGCCTATTCTAAATGCAACCCGGTAATGAGGAGTCTGTGATTTAAACCTCCCTGTGTTATGTGAACCTTTCTGTCTCGCCCAAGTACCGAGCGGCTCGAGACGAGAGACCGAAGCTGCGCGACTCGAGCACTTCAGCCAGTCTTCGCCGCCTTGTGTTGCTCAGTGCACGTGTGTCAGATAGTGGACTTTCCCGAACGCTTATTTGGGGTTAAGGTGAAACAGGACTGCTGAAACCCTGCCCGATGTGCAGCCTCAGCAGTCCAGCAGGTGTGTGTAAGTAGTGACATACAGACATGTGTTTCTGTGGTGTGTAGTGAAAGATTTGATGTATCCCTCGCCAGCCAGTCGAGTGACGTGGCTGGGGCGGGATACCATAGTTGACAGGCCACAATACATAACGTAATTTTATTCTGGCTATTTTTGTATTTCTAAGACCTTTCAAAATACTGAACGGCATTACATATATTGAGTAAGACTAACAGTATTCAGAAAGTAGTCTTAAGGCCCGAATAGATGGATGTGAGGGTGGTACGGCTGCTCGTCTGCTTGCCTTGTCTCTCTGGCCGGGGAGCAAGAAAGCTTTCACACCCCGCTGCCAGAATATCCCCCGTACAGGTGTTCCTCTAATCACCTGAATATTGCCTTGATCTTAGTTTTGAAGTTGCTTAAGGATGAGGTGATCTTAATTAAATATTGTAGTCAGGGATCCACACGTTTATCAGCACGTTTGTATTTTTGCGTATCACCGCCGCATCTATCGCGACTGGACCATCCTTACTTGTCAGATGGACTTTAAAAATATTGACACAATTCAGGTTTTTCTTGTTTCTGCGCCAGCAACTCTATTTCCATAAATCTATCGTCTCTAATAACACTGATAACGTTCATAATTGTGCCTAGTGTCCCGTATTGAACTGCGATTAATACTTCACACTTGCTATGAATCTGAATAATTCCCGTAATCCTTCTCTCAACAGCGCGTGTTCAGTCTTTTGATGGCTGTCAGGCCTCGGCTCAGCTCAGCGGGAGGTCATAAATCAGTGAGCGAGTGAGGGCGTGGGTGGACAAGAGAGCAGGTGAAGGGAGTGGGCGAGACGTGGCGAGACTGGTGGGCTTTGATTCATCGCTACCCCTGAGTCTTTTCACCCTGTAATCCAGCAGTTGACGTATATACTGACGCACACTAAAGATGATCCTCGCATGAGCTGTGAATGAAGGAACATTTGGTACTCTGCAACGCCGTTCTGGGGCATGTGGGGATCGCTCATGTCTTTCCGCATTGCCAGTGGTATATCATGGAGAACATATAAACAAGTAGATTAATGACTAAGTACTTAAATAAATAACAATGATAACATTTCTTCTTTCTTTATTCTATCTCTCTGCTTCTACCTCTTCTGCTGATGCTTCTATTTTCCTTCTTATTCTTATTACCAGTAATATTACTCAGTTATCATCATCGTTTTCATTAGCATTACCACCACCACCACCACCTAAGCAGCCAGTCAACAAGTGGCACATCGCAGCTCCGTGTCGTGGTCATCCGTCACATCATCAATCACGGAGGCACCCAACTCGTGTACATCCTTCATTTCAGACGCAGGGAAGCGTTAACCACACCATTATACAGGAGGGATCGTGGCGGCGCTGTTATGAAAGCTTGGATTCACAGTATTCAGAGTGGTATTATTGCCATAAAACCTTTGACTGCTTTGGCTTCTTCTCAAGCTTAACGAAATGGCCTGCTGCAAGTTTCATGTACAATTTTCAATGGGTATCACTTGTAGAAGTAGAGAGCAAGTCGTTCTAACCTCAGAGCATAACAAAATAAGGGAAGCTACAAGAAGCCGTCAGACCTACACGTGGCAGTCTCCGTAAGAAACATACCTACCTAGTAACACCTATCATCCTCATCCATAAACCTGTCTAATCTTTTGAAACTTAATGACTCATCACTAACAACCTGATTACTAAATTTATTTAATTCATCTATCACTCTACTTTTTATTTTCTACTTTCTATTTTAATTTTTTTATCTATTTTTTTTTAATCAAATTTTATCAAGCTTGAACGGATTATTACTTGTTCTATACCTTTAAGTGCTTGTAAGTATATTTTTACTCAATAAGGCTCATGGCAAGAGAAATTAAAGTGAGAAGTATCATGTTATCGTTAGTATTCAAAGGGTTAGGATATGGTGAGGCTGTTTACCACCTGGGATTATAGCATAAGTAGCATTTCAGCGATACAACAGGTAAATGGCAACAACTTTCCACACACTGGAGGAAATTAGGGAATACAACGTTGAGGCTTTGGTGATCTACACACAGAATTAACTTGTAATGTTTAATGGCGAGTAGAAGAAAAAGATACCTTATTCTTAGACATTGCATTTTATTTCTTTAGACACTAACATCTTCAGTGGGACGTTGAGCCTCTTTGACTGTGTGTCTCGTATAAAGAATCGATTTATTATTTCGGCGCCTTGTACGTCATTAGACTCGTTTTCTTCTTTTTCTTCTTCTTCTTCTTCTTCTTCTTCTTCTTCTTCTCCTCCTCCTGACTCCAGTATCGATGATAATTCCTTTTCGTATAGTCGATGAAGGGTCGCAGAAGGTGTTTGCCAGGTGGTGTAGTGATGGTAATCTTGCAAACTCAAGTAAATTTATTCGTGTCTCCCAGCAGTAAGTAAAGTGACCCATCCACCATGTAATAATAAAAGGGGAAAAAGTGTGAGGAAGAATGAAAGGCCTTCTAAAAAGCTTCAGGTCCATATCTGTGTCTGTCACATTATATACATACATACATACATATATATATATATATATATATATATATATATATATATATATATATATATATATATATATATATATATATATATATAGCAAGGGACAAGAGGATAGGAGAAATTAATAAGTTGTCCACTGTAGCTGCCCGAAGGCAGCTAAAAGATTTTAGGCCCACACGGTGATGCGAATCGTTTATTGCATTCGGTCAAACCAGAAGACATACATAATAAACATAAGACGTGCGTAGCACTATTAACCATTAAGTATTGTATCGACATAATGCATTACTAATCATGGATTATGCTAATTAGGGCAATCGACCCCTCGTTATACAGATGTGGAACTCACACGTTAGGGGTCTTAAGGAGGCTTGTCACCAAACAACACCTGCGTCTGTATTGTAGTGGTCCTATTTTTTCTGGAGTAGTCACACCTGAACTCGGTGGCGGTACAAAGGGATCTGTCCCTCCGGGATTCGTCCATGTTGTCCTTCGGTGCCTCACGTCTGCCCGTCTTACCCTTAGGTCAGCAATAGTTCACCACTAAACATGAGCCTCGCTGAAGACTGGGCACAATCTGCTCCCTTCTGAGGCCGCTGGGCCAGATATGCGACCCCGGATGACCCATTCCTCTACTGAGATCCCTCAGTGTCTTATCTACCCTACGCGCCCTGTCATCAACTTTATCACGTAAACACAACCCTCACTACCTCTCTACAGCTAAGCTCTCCACAGCTAGTTCCTCTCACACAACTTTACTACTGCAATTAACTACTATAATGAATTCAGTTTCCTTAATCTCTACTCTAATTAACTCAGTTTCCTTAGTGTTGCCCATGCTTCATATTAGTCTCTCACCACCAGCCTCACAGGACCTTGTGAGGCGACACAGCTGGCGATTATACTCCCCTCATTTACTTAACTTATATAGCACCAGAACTTAATATACTAGTATAACTTTAACTCTCATAACACAGAACATGTTATTTAGCATACGCTTGTTCAACAATGACTTTTTTCACCCGCTCGGCGGTCTTTCACCCGCTCGGCGGTAACATCCACTATTATCTGCATCTGACCTGAGGTGATACTCACCCGCGCCTCCTTGACTCGTAGGGTGGAAAGAAACAGTAATAGCAGACTTCATTTTGATTGATCATAGTTTATTCATCGATAAATTAAGAGTAAAATGGGAGGAAGGTGGAACACCTACACTCCAGCCAGACTCCACGGCAGCTCCACCGCTCGGCCTGGAGTGGCCACGGCACAGGCGGGGAAGGACGCCGCCCTGAGACGCGGAGCAGGCTTCGCTCAGGGCAACACACACACACACACACACACACACACACATTTTATATGTCTTGGAAATCATTTATTTGTTGACCATACTCTTGTTATACATAATTCACCGTACATATACACGAGGACACTTTGTGCTACTCAAAACTTTGTTTATAATTTGTTCAATTCATTTTCGTTATTTGTTATTTAATATGAAACAGACAGCGGCCCTGGGCGAGATATCTGCTCCATCCCGCCTGCTGGCGTGGCCGAGGCGCGCCGCTACTATCCTGCCTTCACACACCTCTCAGCCTGACTCACATCATGCATCGGTAAGATAATTGTGTTTGTGACTGAAGAATATATCCACGAAAAAAAAAAAAAAAAAAAATTGTAGGTGAAAATGAAAACGAAAACGAGGGAGGAGAACGAAGAGCAGAAATATGAAAGCAATTTTACATTTATGGTTTTATTGGTTTTCAAATAATCGTCAGTGGTCTCTGTGTTAGCTACAATAAAAGATGGTCATTAAAGTCCCTGAAAAATTTATATTTGTCGCTAATAGATGCTGGCGGCTACATGAGTGGAGCACAGATCGCCAGGTGCCCCCAGGCAGCTGTCATGGTTTGCAATGGCTGCCAGACCCTTTTAGGGTTACCAGTGTCCTTAGGAGCCAGCCTGGAGGTGCAGGAGTCAGGGAAGAAGCAGCAGGACCCATGAGTATCCAGCGCGCTTGCTCACTCGGGTGTGTGTGTGTGTGTGTGTGTGTGTGTGTGCGCAAGCGCTCGAGCGCATGCGTGTGCGCGTATTTGTTAGTGTGTGTGTGTGTGTGTGTGTGTGTGTGACTAAGGAGATCGTCGTGTTCTTCCAAGAATACTAGCGAACATGAACTTCCTTAGCCTCGTCTATTACCTTGGGTAGCGTGGCGGTGTGGTGCAGGTGTGGTTGGCGGAGCGGGGGAGGAGGAGGAGGGGGAGGAGCTGAGGCACAACCTTAATTCACAAGTTGACCCTCGATGAGCGCTGTGCCGGTCAGGGTGGAAGTTGCCCTCGCCCGGCGGGATGGTCACAAGTCTGGGCGTCGGAGACTCTCCGATAATAACCTCCCTTGACGGGAGGTTATTATCGTGGGGGGAAACAACAGTACGAGGGAGGCTAGAGGTGGACAGCCGACGACCGACTGTGAAATTATTATGCAAACTGGATGGTCAGACGTAACACCCGCGAGGCGCCTCAGGAAAAACAGTCCTGGGATGTGCGATGGGGCTTGGCGGTGGCGGCGGTGGTGGTCCAGGCTTCGGGTAGGCTGTTAGGAGAGCCAGCCTTGCAGGGGGTTAGAGTGGCGGGCCCTCCGACGTCGCCCCATGTTGCAGATTTTAAAGTGGCACATCACTAGAGGACAAAGGAAAAATCGGTGTTAGAGAACATTATCCAATACACCGGGAAGAATATTACTGTATGTGAATGATTTAGGTCTTGTCAAGCAGGAAGCAGGTGCTGGTGATATGTTAATATGTTAGGAAAGCTTGCAGTTCGGCCTCTTTGTGTTCAGTGTTACGCGAAGTGCTTGGATGGGGAATTACGTTTCAGGGAGCAGTTGTTTGTGAGCATTGTCTGGGAGTGTTATACGTATACGTGTTGCTGCAGGGGAGATGTGTGTGTGTGTGTGTGTGTGTGTGTGTCATAAACATCTGTACCGCCACATTCGAAAGCGCGAGGCAGGATGAAATTAATATAGCGAGGTACAAAATAATACTCGTAATACAACAGACAGTCATGAAGATGAATCAACCCATCATGCACCGACCATTATACACTCATGCTGCAAAACACGGAAATAAAACCCCGCCTCATATTTTTGTTTTTTAGACTATTTTAGATAACCGAGATGCTAAGTATTGCGTGTGTTTCTACGTATTTGTGCATATTCGTGTCCTTATTTGTTGTGTAGGTGTACTCGTGCGTGTCTCGAGGTTAGTTAATAAAAGTATAATGTCAACTATTCTTCAATGCAGTGCTTGAGGCTCCACGGGTCTGTGATGATGAGACCAAAAGCGATGCCGTTAGTTCCAAGGCAGTGGCGGTGGGAGGGGCGCGTGGCGATCAAATGGGTTGACTTGAATGCATTCTGACACTTCACCCCCCTCAACTACCCGGACACTCCCACCTATACAGGAAAGGGTGAGGAAAGGGAAGAGCCGCCCATGTATAGAGGCCGGAAGCAGGGCAAGCGCGTCGGGAGGGAGAGAGAGATGATAATGAGAGAAGGAAGGAGGGAAGTAGGTGTAAAAGGAAAGGGGAAATGTCGATAAATGTGCGAGATTGAAGATAAAGCGGAGAAAGGAGAAATGAGGAGAAGACGCTGGTGCAGTGAAGAAATGAAGAAGAGTTAAGGAGAAAAGGAAACGTCTCTTGAGAGAACAAGGAGATGAAGAGAGAAACAACAGAGAGGGATATGATGAAGGAACGGAAGGGAGTAGGAGAAGAAAAAAAAAAAACATAAGGAAATAAAAGTGCGTGAAGAATAGAGGAAGCTGAGAAAGAGGAACAAGGAAGAGGGTCATTCAAATAGACGTAATAGATAGAATATTCCTCTGTTCTTTAACTCCCCTTGCCTCACCACGAATCACCCTGCCAACCCCTTCATTCTCATTAGCTCCCCATCCTCATGTATCCCCCTCTCATTCCCTCCCATATCCCTTCCCTCGCGGCCATCCTCGTTACCCACCCCACTCCCCACCCTCATCTCTCCCTGGTTCCTGGCCCACGCACGTACACTCACCCCTGAGAAAGGACAGATCGGCATCCACAGCCCACAATGCCATTTTCTCTCTGTAAGGGCGGAAATATCATGCAGATCACAACAATAAAAAAACAAAAAAATACAAGTAACTATGGTAATGCAGTAAATATACATCATAATACAGGATACAGTTTAAGAGTACAGTGACTAAAGTGCTCCGTAATAACATATGAAAAATAAAAATGCATACAAGTAATAAACAGTAAACTAATGCAGCACTATGAGTGTTTACAAGGTGCAGTGCAATATATCTGTAGTAAATGCAATCAAATACAGACTATAGTACAGAAACTTTAGGTGCTACAGCCACAACTGACGTGCGTACTACCACTACAACATACTGGACGGAAGCGATGACGTCATGACTGATGCAGTGTGTGCTGGCGTGCAGGTGAGAGAGAGAGAGAGAGAGAGAGAGAGAGAGAGAGAGAGAGAGAGAGAGAGAGAGAGAGAGAGAGAGAGATTCTGTGCAATAAGGTAAAATATGTGCGTTTGTCTCTTGTTTTGTGTGTGTGTATGTTTAGTGTCGACATCACGGAGCAATATTCAGGACATCAGTGTCTGTTCAGTAAAGCACAAGGACGACCAGCTGACTATCACCTGGACCTACCTCTCTTTTGTCTGTGCTTGGCGAAGGAGAGCTGGGTGAGGCTGGTGTCCGGGGCTGAAAGCTGGTCCTCCGCCGACCTGCCGCCCTTGAGGCCCAGCTCGTGCAGGTCGTCCCAGGGAAGGACGCGGTCTGAGGGATACGTCCCGCCAACAACTGGGCGAAACGATCGTAATATCTGCTGCAGGTTTTTATTGCTTGCCTCCGCCTGTTGGGGAAAAGAGGGACATCAGTGACGGCAGCATGTTGGAGACCCTCACTGAAGGCGGAGCAATACGCTTAGAAATAAATGAATAAATAAATATATAGTTAAAATAAATTAAAAGTCTCAGTGCTGTATTGCGTGGCATTTTGTAATGTTGCCCACTTCTATTTAAGTGACGTTAACTTGGTAATTGAGTTTTCTTTTCTGGACGAATTTTGTAAACTTAATCGTTAATTACTCTCCTGCGAGCAAACTTAGGAAATGTAATGATTAAATTTTCATTTTAATGAGCTCAAAAGACTAAAGGGAATTTTCTATCATGCATATTCATCGCAACGATAAAGTTATTCTATTCCGTGAAAACCTGATCTGGCCTTGCTGAGGCGAACTGCAGTGTTTGTTACGAGATCCCGTTTTGCTGTCTTATTACGAGTTATGTTCGGTTTGTTTGTCAGACATGTCGAAAAATTGATATGTTTGGAGATGCGGCCGAGCGAGAGAGGAATCAAAGTGGGAGGAAGGGAGTGGGAGGCGCGCTGCAGAGCACGCAGTTGGGGCAATAAGACACACGACCCTGAGACTGTGAGGTGCATAATACCGGCGAGGAAAGACGAGGCATGGGAAGCATTTTGACTGTCCGTGACGGGAGGTGACGGGCAACTGATGATTGTGATGGACAGAGAGAGAGAGAGAGAGAGAGAGAGAGAGAGAGAGAGAGAGAGAGAGAGAGAGAGAGAGAGAGAGAGACAAACTAACGCCAAGGGAACTTAACAGATTAGTCACTTTTCCTTGACATCTTTTATCTCAGCAACTGTCACCTTCCTTCTTTTCTTTTCTCGTTTATCAGTTTCTGTGACTCCACGTATCTCGAGAGCACGGCATCATGTTACGCCATGGACTTAGCTTCTCCTCCAGCTCGGGATCCCTCATCTTTCAACGTTACGAGACGAAATCCAAAGGCGTTCTCTCCCATCTATTTGTATTTTCTTTCTGATGGGGTCTAAGCGTGCTCTCCTATCTGGCTGGACAAGGAAAATCACGTTCTTATGTCGTATTATCAGAGGACACCTTGAGAACATGCCCGTAGTGATGATGAAGATTCGGACCGGGTTCAGATGTTGAGAGAGAGAGAGAGAGAGAGAGAGAGAGAGAGAGAGAGAGAGAGAGAGAGAGAGAGAGAGAGAGAGAGAGAGAGAGAGGTCCGTATTCTGAAACGAGTTGTTCTCTGAAAAGGACTATTTTAAAGGGCCACACAGATGATTAGTCGGATTTTTAAGGATATTTACACCATCAGCGAGGCAGAATCTTTGCTTACGTATTACTAGAATCATAGAAATACCATTGAGGGATTGAGTAACCACTTGAAACATTAATAGAGATAAGATGTGTAAATACTAAGTCTGTAAGCTGAGAGAGAGAGAGAGAGAGAGAGAGAGAGAGAGAGAGAGAGAGAGAGAGAGAGAGAGAGAGAGAGAGAGAGAGAGAGAGAGAAACACAGTGGCTCATTCTAAGATCATATCCATGTATTGTCCTCAGTTCACGAGCTACTTGAGTCCTCGCCACGCCAGCATAATGAGCGTGGCAGGGGACGAGTACCCGGTGAGATGGTGCGGTGCGCGAACACACTGAGGAACAGGAATGGTCGCGTCGTTGGTGAGTGGTATGTGAACTTACTTTGTTTATATCCTGTGTGCTGTGAAGTTTTTTCTTGATTCTGAGTCTTTTTTTTTGTCATTTTTTTTTCTTATTGTATTTATGTATTTATTTATTTGTTTTATTTGTTTTTATGAGGGGCTCTGGCCAAGGGCAGAACAATAAATGAAGTGAAATACCCACTAAAGGTGTCAGTTTTTAGAATGGACAGTTCAAAAAACAAATCTAAAATTACATGGGAAAAGTGTCTTGGAATCTGTTGATATAGTTTAAGGCATAGGCTGGAGGAAACAGGGCACGTTCCATAATTACTTATTTATTTATTTATTTATCTATCTATTTGTTATTTTTTTTTTTTTTGGGGGGGAGGCAAAATATCTCGCTAAAACAGTAGAGGTGTAGACGATAAGCAAGAATGACCGAATGAAATAAAAAAAAAGTTATCAACAGCCGCCACTGAAAAACAGTAAAAAAAAAAAGAAAAAAAAAAAAAAAGAAGATGGAAAGGAGAGATCTTGGAATGTAATAATTCTCGCCTTACTGTCAAACAAGGAGTCTCAAAGCGTGCGATTGGCGGGCAGGACACGAAGGAGAGCAGAAAGAACAAAAATAAAACTGATCCCCTTCCTCTCTCTCAAAACTTATGTTACCCGCTCATTTTCTTGTGTCTCTCTTTCATTTAAGAGTCAGAAAGTCAGTCAGGCTCAGGACGCACGTCAGTAATTAATCATAAAGTGAATCCTACATTAACTTTCCTATCGCTTGACCATATAAATGACCCTTTATTTTTACATGCTCCTCCTACCTCATATGTACTGGCATTTAGTGTAATTCCGCCCTTGTTTACATCCATTTGCGTTAGTGTCCCTCAGTGTTGACGTGAGGGGAAGAACCAGAGAGAGAGAGAGAGAGAGAGAGAGGTGGGAGGGACGGGGAAGACTTCTGAAATGTCGGGAATAAATAAGAAAATGTGATGAAATGCAGACAGTGGGGAGAGTAAAATGAAACGGAAGATCATAAGTAGTAGACAGACGAGGTTGGAAAAGGCAAATATGCAGGAAGTAAGGAGTTAAAGAGAGACTCGTAGCTCGTGTGAAGAAAATCTGTGTAACGAGAGAGAGAGAGAGAGAGAGAGAGAGAGAGAGAGAGAGAGAGAGAGAGAGAGAGAGAGAGAGAGAGAGAAGGAGAGGTGTTGAGGGGGAGGGGAATAGGCGTTGGAGCGAATTGTTTTGTCTTGTGAAAGAATTTTATTAAGATGCGTCAAGTAGTTAAGTTGACACTTGTAAGAAGAGACACGATTGGTGAGAGAGAGAGAGAGAGAGAGAGAGAGAGAGAGAGAGAGAGAGAGACGGATGGACAGGACAGACAGATAGACAAAGAAATATTAAAACAACTCAACTCGTTACTAGTGTTTAAAATGCATTTCTCTCTCTCTCTCTCTCTCTCTCTCTCTCTCTCTCTCTCTCTCTCTCTCTCTCTCTCTCTCTCTCTCTCTCTCTCTCTCTCTCTTCCTCCTTCTCCTCCTCCTCCACCTCCTCTTCCGATTAGTCAAACTTCTGCAGTGTGCAAGCAGATGGAAACAATAATCAGAGGTAAAATTGTTAAATATTTAGAAGAAAATATAATCATAAAGGATTCGCAACCCGATTTCAGAACCAAACGTCCCTGCTTAACAAACTTAATAGATTTCTTTTATGAAGTATTTAACTCGTATGACGAGACAAAAGCAGTTGATATTATCTACCTTGATTTGCAGAAAGCTTTCGAGACTGTTCCCCGTAAGAGACTCATCAGTAAAGTAAAAGCTCACGGCATAGCCGGAAACACCCTGAAGTGGCTGAGAGACTGGCTCTCTGACAGAAAACAGCGTGTTGTAATTAATGTGAAAGAATCAGATTGGCATAAGGTAAACAGCGGCGTTCCTCAAGGCTCAGTATTAGGACCAGTACTTCTTATAATATGCATTAATGATATTGTTGAAGGGATCAATTGCAAAATAAGTAAATTTGCAGACGACACCAAAATAACAAGTAAAGTAACGTCAGCGTCACAGTGGCAGGAACTGCAGTGTGACCTCAGTAAACTAACAAGCTGGGCAGAAAAATGGTAGATAAGATTCAATATAGAAAAGTGTTAAGTTCTACATATCGGAGGCAACAACGTTTAGGCGAGATATGTTATGAATAACATGCCACTGTCAAGCGCTGAAAAGAAAAAGAACTTGGTGTCGTTGTGTCAAAAGACCTTAAGCCGAATCAACACTGCACAGAAACAGTAAAGACGGCAAATAAATCAGTAGGGTTCATTGGAAGAACCTTTGAATTTAAATCAGAAAAGGTTATACTTGTCTTGCACTTGTGTCCTCATCTAGAATACTGTGTGCAGTTCTGGTCACCATATTACCAAAAAGACATTGAAAAAATAGAAAAGATACAGCGTAAAGTCACAAAGATGATTCCAAGATTGTTATTTCCATGCCAGCGCAAGCTGGAGGGAGTGGTGGGTGGGGTGGCTAGCCAAACCTATTTAATTTAACAAAGCGCAGGATAAAAGGAGACCTATTTGAATTGTTCAAAGTTTTTAAAGGATATAGTAATTTTGATGCAAATAAATATTTTACCATTGATCATTCTAACCTAACAAGAAATAATGGATTCAAGATTATACCCAAACGTTTTAAATCCCCCGAGGCCAAAATTTTTTTCTTTAATCGTACAGTAAATATATGGAATAAACTTCCTGCAGAAATCGTTAACAGCAATTCTATTGAATCATTCAAAAATAAAATAGACAAATATTTAAAAGCAAGTCCCCAACAAGCTCTCTTCTTGTCCGAATAATTACTAAATTCACTTATAAACTTTTATTTTAAAGACACCAATTTTATTATAAATTGTATTAACTTTCAGATAGGCGTATAGAGTTCTCCATAGGGTAAATAGTAGAACTTCCTTTCATCCTTTCCTATGAAAATTCCATGTCAGTTTTTCCATACTGCATGGTACTTTTCCCAACTGTTTCCATGCCAGCGCAAGCTGGAGGGAGTGGTGGGTGGGGAGGAGTCTTCTGCTATGCTGTCCTGTCTCTTTTCCATGTAGCTAGTTAGAAGTACTTACCAAACAGCCTTGCAAGGACCAAAAGGTCTGTTGCTGTTTGGCTTTCCTTTGTATTCCTTTGTATTCCTCCTCCTCCTCCTCTTCCATCCACACCCAACTTTTTTTTTCAGTTATGGTTTCCGTAAGCTTCTGCAATAAAGCGCTTATAACATCGCAAAGGACAAGAGGAGGTGGCGGTGACTCAAAACTACAGTAAGTACCTCAGTGACCGAAGTATTCCCGACACTTTATGTACGAGTGCTTGGTGTGGGAGGGAAGGTGGAGAGGAAGGCGATGCTGCTTTGTACTTTGTCTGGAAGCGTCAGAAGTCAGTTGGGAAGTGAAGGTTATGTGATAGAGGGAGACGAAGGTTGTGTAGGTAAGTAAGTTGTATGATAAGATTGTGTTGGGTCTGTGTGTGTGGGTGGGTGGTCGGGTAGGTATGTGTGGCTGTCTGTCCGTCTCTGTAGGTAAGGCGCTCTCTCTCTCTCTCTCTCTCTCTCTCTCTCTCTCTCTCTCTCTCTCTCTCTCTCTCTCTCTCTCTCTCTCTCTCTCTCTCTCTCTCAAGAGGGAATCAGGTGTATAGTTGTGACAGTCTTCGTCTCTTGTTTCCTCCTCTTGTCTGACTTTATCCTCTTAAGTCTCAACTATTGCCCGCCTTCCGCTGCCTTCCTTCCTCCGCCTCCACATATTTCCCCATTACTTTCACTTGTATCTTTGCGCGTTCTCTCTCTCTCTCTCTCTCTCTCTCTCTCTCTCTCTCTCTCTCTCTCTCTCTCTCTCTCTCTCTCTCTCTCTCTCTCTCTGGATGCCATTCTGAATACAGAAAAATCGAAAGAAAAAAACCTAGAGAAATAATTAAATCAGTCTGTAGCAAACTCAAGTGTCTTATTTACCAGTTCTTATATTGATGATTCATAGTACTTATACATTCCGCACGTACGTTGTTGCATTGTGGCATGTTAAGAGACTCAAGATTCTTTTATGTATGTACGTGACTTGGTGGGAGATGCTCATGATGGTAAATCGTATTTTCTGAAGCAACTTTTGCATTCAGTTAGTATTACGTTAAAGCAAAGTTTTAGGAAATAGCATAAAGTTTGCCACTACGGCTAGACAAACTTTTTTTTTTTTTTCGATAATCACCTACTAAATTTTCAGAGTTATTCATTTCTGGTACAGCCTCTTTGGTAGTTATGTTGTATAAAAAATAAGATTGACACCCTACCATCTAATTTTCTTTGTGTTTGTACAACTTTTTTTTTCTGTCAGGTAGTTTGGTAGTCTAATGATACAAGTTTAACATCCAATTCTTTCATATCTGCTTCTGCTGTATGACCGTGCAAACAGTGTCCTACAGAGTGTGCATACCAGTAAAAGGCAACTACAACAATGAAAGAGTTGAAATAAAAATGCACCGTAGTTTTAGTATTAGAAATAAGAAGTTACGGCAAAGATAAAATAAAATAACGCTCACAGAAGCATTATCACCTACCAGTAGTGAACCTGATAAAGTGTGGCAGAGATAATATGTAAATCAAGCCATCAATACTGACTTAATATTGAAAACATTACGAGACTTCCCTTACCCACCCCTACTCCTCCCCTTTCCCCTTTCCACCAATAAACCATCAGTATGAATAATACAAACCCGTTCTCTATGCGTGTATTGTTATGTATTTACCTAATTATTTACTAGTGATACCCTGCACAAGAGGCGTTAGTCTAGTATGCATGGTAGTGCGTGGGCGGGTTAGGTGTGCCTGGGGGAGTGAATATTCATGGCTATGGCAGGACTTGGGTGGCTGTGTTTTTCGTACTGGTGTTATGAGGCTTAACATCCTTGTGTGCTTCGAAACTGGAGGAGGAGGAGGAAGATGATAAAAAGAAAGAAGGAAAAAGGAGGAAAATGAGGAACACTAAGAAGAAAAGGAGGAGGAAAAGGAGTAGGAGGAGGGATAAAGAAAGTGAGAAAGAAGAGGAGGAGGAAGGAAGTAAAGATGAAGAAAGAACACAAACTACGATTGTGGAGGAGTAAATAAAAAAAAAAGTCAAAGTAAACAGAACCTGAAGAAAAACACTTAAGGGATTTAACAATACGAATTTCCGATCTTTCTCTCAACGCCAACCTATTATTGTTCATCAACCAGTCTCTCTCTCTACAACTCCAACCAGTGAATCCCTAATGTACTGTCCGCTTTGTATATCGTACTTGCGTGTGTATGCGAGTGAAAGGCGCCTATAGAGTGTGATATGTTGCACGAGTGGGGAGCCTGTCTGGTATACGTGCTACTCTTGACTTTGTTAGTGTTATTTTCTATTTCCCTCCTATTTTGATCTTCCCTAGAGCCTGTTGGAGTGTGATAGACTGTGTTGGATCCCGTTTGATACTTCTGGCGTGTGCTGTGAATACTGACATCCAGTCGTGAATTTGTGTATTTAGTTTGTAATATGTTCGGATTGTGCATTTTTCTCGTGATAAAGGGCTTGTTTCTTGGGTGTGAATGTATTTTTTTTTCTCTCTTAAGTTTGGGTCATGATTCACTATTGCTTTATTTTGTATTATAATACTATTGGAAGGTTTAAGGGAGTGGTAGGTTCTTTAGGATATTGTGGTAGTAATTCTGTGGAGTTTGTCTTGTTTGGCGTGGGGTTTTGTACGCGCATATAAAACAGCCATAGTCCATAAAACAATAAAGCACCATACAAAATACAAATACAGTACAAATACAGACATGTGAAAATCCTTACAATTAACACACACACAAAACACTAAACTGGTAAAAATTCTAAATGAATTAATAAACCAACGCTTGCACACACACACACACACACACACACACACACACACACACACACACACACACACACACACACACACACACCACGCCTCACCTGGTCGTAGGGGAAGATGTCTGGCTCTCTCCCTGCCATGAGGGTGTCGTAGGCATATTTTTTGGAATAACCTAACTCGTCGTCGTCGTCTTCTACGTAGTCGTTGTTGGTGCCGGCGAAGGGCTCACTTTCCCCCGGGCCTTGCTGCTGCTGCGTCTGGGGGTATCGCCGCACGCTGGGCAGCCGCTCCACGTAGCCCGGGTAAGGCTGCACACGCGCCACCAGCACCAGCGACACGGCACCCACCAGGAGCCACGTAAGGGAGCCACTTCCTTGCTGACCTCGCGAAACCATTCCTGCGACGAGGAAAGAAAGAGTGTATCAGGCTAAACCGAAGGACATTTGTCGTTTAACGTGATATTTGTTCACTTTGAAATTTTGAAATCATTAACAGACCAAATTTTAAGTCCAGTTTCCACCGAGTCAGTGTTGCCGTCCAGACGAGCGCCGGCCATGTACTGAGCCAGGCAGGATGGGCGCACAAAGCCAAAGTAAAACTGTCTTCCCTCCAGGTGTCCACTACTTGCCTGTCTCATTGCGGGCTGCACTTGGCGGCGTGTCTGGTGACCTGATATCAAGTGAGGCGGAAGGGACGGAAAGTGGAAAGCTACTGTACAACTGCTCAGAAAGCTCGCCGTGCTGACGTGGCCTTTGCAAGAAAATTAACGGAGTGGATAGACTGAGAAATGAAAGTAAACGTGATGCCTACATGTGTCTTTTAAACATTAACCATGAAGGAGATCACTCTTCTTTACTTCCCTTCTCACCAGAGTTACTCTCACCAAGCGTCACCGGGCATGACTAGAAGTACTTTTTATGGTCAACTAACCGGAAACGACAATTACCTTCTCTTGTTTTTATGCTGCGAGCAAGGAAAAAAACGGAGAGCGGCGTGTAGAAGCGATACTCTGTTATTTAACTCTGTGCGTCGTGCCTAAGCGGTGTACACCGAGTCAAGAGTCAGAACAAAAGAACTTCAAAGCGGTTTAAGATCAAAGAAAAAACACCTCAGCAAGAATGCACCTCGCCTCCCATTAGCCTGCATTTAAGCAACAATGTTATTATGAAATGAGAACAAATAATTATAACGGAGGACGGATGTTCTATTGTTTAGCGCTGGCCGTTGTTAAAAAGGGAAAATATTACATAAGTAGTGGAGGGATCCGGCAACGAGGGACGCGTGGGAGGGTCCTCAAGGAACACACATCCAGTAGTTGTGACAGTAGGTAGCACACCACCGACGCCTGTCGTCACACCAAAAACTCCACGGGATGTATAAGTAAAGTTTCACTGTCAACTTCTTTATAATTTAGCGAGAAGTTCTGCATTGCTGCTCTCGTCTCCGTTATCGATGCTGCTATCCTACAACATTCCTGTCCTTGGAAGAAACTCTAAATGAGAGGAGTCGCTTTGAAAATATGAATAGTGAGTGTTATTTTCTAGATTTTTCTCCTATTAGGTTCTATTCAGTTATCCGTTAGTGAATTCTTGTGCCACGCTCATCACTTCCCTCTCCTCTCTCATGTGAACAATAATGAGCTTTCTCAAGAGGCAATACGAGACAGGCAATTCTAAGTAGCAAGAGAGAACTGAACCCAAACTACGCCGTTAAGAAGTAAATCAAAGCAGGGGATTAGGGCACAACACTCCCATGAGGTGAGGCGACTATACACACACACTCTGTTACGTGCATATAACCTTGCCACTCTGCCTCACAACCAGTCTGTTAACCTGTAAGCGCTTAGGGGAAGTGGTTCTACAGCCTGTCTCCAGCGAGGGACACCACATGATTACCTCCCTCCCTCCTACCCTTCCACGCTCTCAGTTGCTCGATACTCCCGCTGACTGGTCGCTGAGGAATGATAAAAGTGAAGCCGTCACCTGCTATTTGATGTGCTGAGTGAGTGCCTGGTAGCAGCGTGTTCTTCCACTCACTTCCACCCTCTTATATACGAGTACGCTCCCCACCACCTCACACTTCGTAGGTCATAAGAACATCAGAAAAGCAGAAAAATGGGTCAAATATAGAAAAGGAATTAGAACAGGCAAAGAGAGGAATAGATTTAGTATTATCTTTTTCCTATGAAGAAGGTAGTTATCGTTTTATATAGAGATCGCCACGTGTAGGCCTGATGGTTTCCTGCAGCTTCCCGTACTTTCTTGTGTTCTTATGATTTAAATACCGAATTTAACATTGATACTGACATTTTCATGATTCCTTGCACTGAGAAGTGCCGATGTTGGGTTCATAGGGTTATGAAACTGAAACTTACTCCGCTATCATGCACCTTTTAGTAAGAATCATGGAGGTAACTCGCTGCTCTTCTGGCGGAGGCTGCAAAGTGAAGTGTTGAAATTCGCGACCTCAGATGAAAGGAACTAAACGCCTTCTTTCATCTGTGGAGACTCGGTCAGCATAAAACGTCAAGGATAGCTAGGACGACTGTGTGTGTGTGTGTGTGTGTGTGTGTGTGTGTGTGTGTGTGTGTGTGTGTGTGTGTGTGTGTGTGCGCGCGCGTGCCTTCAGTGCCGTCAGTAAGTCTCAAACTCCCCTCTTCATGAGAACACAGTCTTTTCCCGAGGGAGAGAGTAAGACGCCAAGCACTACGCTAAGAATAGATGGCTGTCAGTTGTTGAAAGCAGGTGGTGAATGCAGGCGGCGGTATAGAGAGCGATGAGGCAGCGTGGAGTCTGCTATCCCTGTTCAGCGGAGTCCCTGGGCGCGACACAAGAAGGTTAATGCTGCTGGAAAGAGGCTATTTTGAGGGCTTGGCAGATTTAGCAGCCTTGGGAGGAAGAAAAAGGAGAATAATACCCTTGTTTAGCGAGCGACGCGGCGAGTACCGGGGAATGTGTCTTTGAAGGTCTTATATCGGGAAGGAGAGAGAGAGAGAGAGAGAGAGAGAGAGAGAGAGAGAGAGAGAGAGAAGGCACGTTAGACTGGCAAAGATCGTTGGAAATTCTACCGGAGTGAACTATTATGTATGTAACTCTTCAGCCACTTTTTTTCTTTTCTTATTATTTTCTCCTATCATATCATATAAACAGTAAAATTGGCCTAGGGCTTTTACTTACTTAACTATTTTCCATCTCTACTCAAATAACATCATTTTAACTCGTGACAATGAAGAAAAGCAGTGTTGCGTATGATTTTCATTCTTCCCAGATCAGCGTGTGTGTGTGTGTGTGTGTGTGTGTTCGACTTATGTGATCCTCCATCCCTAGTTACTGGTACCCTCCCTCAACACCTTACACGGCTCACGCTGTTCCTCGTAAACTATATTAAGACCTTTTATCATATCCCTCCATTTCTCTCTCTTTCTGACACTTTCGCGGCCTTTTCTTATCCTCCCTTCCTCCCTCTTGGGCTCTTAACACTCTCCCTCTTTCTCCCTCCTGTATTCTGTCCCTCTCTCCATCTTCTCCTCCTCCTCCTCCCCTCTACCTGCTAGAACACGCAAGTCCTCGCATTTACCTGGATCAATAAGTGATATGTCAGAATTCTGGGCGTCTCTCTGTAAGGACCGAGCGCATACTATAAAAATATCTTACTAACTTCACGCCCACGCAGCCAAACGAGGGAGGTGTGGGGGGGGGGTGAGAAGGGTAGTGCTGTGTGTGTGTGTGTGTGTGTGTGTGTGTATGTGTGTGTGTGTGTGTGTGTGTGTATGTGTTTGTGGGTGAGTGGGTGTGTGATGTGAGGAATTTCGGTTTGTTTTTCGATATTGAGCTTCAGGAACACCAGAGAGTAATGAATTTCTATACTGTCGTGTGCTGTCTGTCGGTCTCTCATTCTCTGTCTTGTCTCCGCCTGTCTTCTTTTTGTGTATGTTCCTCATTTATCCTCAGCCGCCACGTTTTACTCAAGGTTTGGTTGAAATCTGTACGAAGTAACTGCTGTAGGACATGTATATTTTTAATACTACTTGACTGCCTGGCTGCTTTGACGCGCTGACCAAGAATGAGCGCTGCAAATGGTCCTGCACACGAGCACAAGTCTCAGCCATGTCCTGTTGAGTTGTTGGTCAGAAATGCTGCCTTTGAAATGCCACTACCTGACTTGTCCCTTCTCACTGTTTTCTTCCATGTCTTTCCTTTTCTTTTTCCTTATAAACCAAAATGTATATATTGTTCTTTTGTTTCTTCATTATGTTTATTTTCAAGCGAGTATCCTCCAGTAACGTTCTCCTCTCCTTTGTATTATTGTTGCAGTCTGACACTTCTCTTTCCTTCATCTTCATACTCCGAGCACTCCTTACAAGCTGCCTGGTGGACTGACTACTGAGACCCCGCGCCAGGTATTCACTCACTCGCTCATGCACATTTGTCTCTGCCTCTGCTTTCCGACTTGATTTACCATGGCATTGCTCATTTTAAAGACCCTCGGACGTTTGCTTAACGCTTCGCGGAAGTCATTTTTCTTATCCTGCAGAGTAAGAAGACTCGTGACTCCTTTGTATAGGCTGTGTTCCTCTTCTTGGTTCCGGTGCGACCTACAGAAGAAAGGAGGGGGAGGTGGTTCATACACACACACACACACACACACACACACACACCACATTGTGTAGGCGATCAAAGTCTCCTCACAACCTCCTCGTGGACCAAAAAGATCTTGCTATTACAAGGAACACACGCGTACACATCTTGTTACGCGGGGGGTTAGGCGGCCAACTTTGAGAAAACCACACACAATCATCAGTAGTCTGGTGAGCGACCGAAAAAAAAGTAGCTTGTTCTTGGTAATCTTGGATCCAGTTACATGAAATACGAGAAGGTTGGATGCCGCCGGGCGATCCCAGACCTTGGGCGACTTAACGTGACAAGACATAATGAAGAAGATCAGTAAAACTCTTCACACTAGTTACATGAAGTTACGTATTAACTCCGAGGCTTTAGTCAATGAGGTGGATGTCTTTTGATGGTTTGGAAAATATAAATATACAGACTAGTGCAGAGAAACGAGGAAAATAAGAGGTCTTGTTAGCAAATGATATAGTGTGAAGATGGGATACGGGTGTGAAATCGTGTGTGAGTGCGTGGCGGGGGCGGTGCAAGCCTGCCTCCTATGTTATCATCCTCGCAACACGTGAGGGTAGCGGTGCAGAAAACGAGAAACAGTAAGCCAAGCAGCAATCATCGTGTGCCTCATTCCTCCCGGGGGAAGAATCAGAACACATCATAAAGGGCCCGCCAGATTGCTCCTCCAACACTATATATAGGTGTGTGTGTGTGTGTGTGTGTGTGTGTTCGTGTCTCGCAGCTATCAACACGGCCCACACACACACACACACACCTCAAACTTTGATGACTGGTCTGTCTGGAATCATGTTGTGTTCATTTTCAAAGATGATTCAGAAGTGCTTATTTTGATTTCATGCACTTGTACTACTGGAAGGTAACGCGGCCAGACTCTTTCTTTCTTCCTTTCTTTCTTTCTTTTTTCCCTGTACTCTCGATCTTGGAGGATTGTATGATTTATCTTGATGTTATTGCTGTGGAAGGATAGAGGATATTTTCAATGGGGCTTTCATGATTTTAGTGGTAGTTTAACAAGGTTTCTGCGCCATCAGTGAAAAAGAAATACTCATTGGAACTTAACTAATCATCTATCTTTTGAAAATTGTTAAGAAAAGTCAGTTTTAAAATGTGGTTCTTGCCATATTCGAACGTCGTTTTTTGCACTCAGGATTCATTAACATTGGAGAAACTGAGGTGACACTCGAGTTGAAATGATGAAATACGAAATAACGATGATGAGCTGGAAAGTTTACCACATTTTTTCCCTTATTTCACTGAGGTATGACTTGAGGATGATAGGTGAAAATAGGTAGATGTATTTCATACAGGGACTGCTGCGTGTATGCCTGATGGCTTCTTGCAGGTTCTCTTATTTTCTGAGGTTCTTAATAGATAACTAAAAAAAAAAATATTAACATGCAAACCTTTCTTCGTCACCAATAGAACCACAGAGAGAGAGAGAGAGAGAGAGAGAGAGAGAGAGAGAGAGGGGGGGAATATTTTGTCAGCTAACATGTAAATTTTTACATGATAAAACAACAAATATTGATATGCACACACGCCTTTACCAACAGAACCATCATGCAGAAATTGAAAAAAAAGTATTACTATTAATCAATATATAGGGTAGCAATGTAGATCCTTCCTTTCTTAAACGTGTGCAGCAGGACACTCTTATCCCCCCTTATCCTTCAGCCCCCTCAGCGACGCCATAAGAACACGAGAAAGTGTTTGGATGACGATTTCATTTTGTATTTTTGCATTTTTCTCCGTAATTACTTGGCCTTTCTTGTTTTCCTTTATACATAAGTAACTTCAGCATTCACTACTTATGTAGTTACGTGGGAATAACTACGTTAATAGTACAATACTTGTCATAGAAATGGTTAAAACTCCTCAGATTAATTATGCTCCTAACATGCATATACTTTTGACATCTCAGCTTCCCTTTTCTTGCTTCTCTTAATGATCTGAAAATCCAGCGCGTAATGTCACTCCCATCAAGACTAGAGAGAAAAATCATTATGTTGTGAAGTCTCCACCTAATTTGTTTAATGGGCACCAGGCATTTCTGGGAAGTGAATGGGAGGGAGGGAGGGAGGGAGAGAGGAGGAGGAATGGAGGAGGAGAGGGTTGGATGGATGGATGGAGGGAGGGAGGGAGAGGGTAAGGAAATGAAGGAGGAGGTAGGACAGGGAATAGCACAGAGACAAGAGATGTTCGCGCGCGTGCACGTACTGTAAACACACACACACACACACACACACACACACACACACAGAGAGAGAGAGAGAGAGAGAGAGAGAGAGAGAGATCTACTCAGATTTTTCGTTTCATTTTACTAGCGAGTCATACAAGGAACGAGAGCTTCATGAGACTGCTTTTCTCCCTCATTTGTTATAAAGGATTATGTGTGCATCAGAATCTGAGACAGACTAAACCGTAATTATTTTATGCATCATTATGTATCTTTCTGCACTCTCTCTCTCTCTCTCTCTCTCTCTCTCTCTCTCTCTCTCTCTCTCTCTCTCTCTCTCTCTCTCTCTCTCTCCTGACGAAGTAATCACAAACATGTTCTCCTCGGAAAACACGACACCGCTTCACAGACTCAGCTTGTCGCCGCCGCTCAGCTCGTTCAAGCTTGTGCTCTTAAACGCTTTGTTCTCTCATCACCAGTACACGTATTTTCAAAGTATATGCAGATGATCAGTCACATGGGTAATTTATCGTTGATGATGTAGAATCTTTGTTGAATGATCACTAGAATCATGAAAGTGCCCTATAAAACCCCAAAACACTTCCACTATGGTCTATTTAAAATTAGAGGGAGACGAGGAAACATTGTCTAAAACAGAAATGAGGCCCATAGTCAGACACGCTTTGCTCCCTCACCCTGACTACTTTCCAAGGCCACAGAGCTGATTAGCCAGGTTCTGAAGTGTGGATCTCCCGTTGATAATGTACAATTTTTTTTAATATGTCACTAGAACAGTAAAAAGATCCTTAAAAATCCGTGTAACTTCATCTATACCATTTTGAAAGTAGTGAAGGTACGGCAGTGGCGGCGTGGCGTGGCGTGGCGTGGCGGAGGAGGAGGAAAAGAAAGAGACAGGAAGAGGAGGGAGAAGAGGAATTGGGGGGAGGAGGCTGGAGAGGAGACTTTAAGAGGTAAATAATGCAAGCTTCTTCCTCTTTGATCAGTAACCATTGACAGAAGCATCTTATGGCAACTGACAGGTCCGATGTTCAGAATAACTCGGAAAACTTTAGCCAATAACACAACAGCGCGTGCCTACCTTCCCCATCCTTTCTCCCCCACCTCCCCCCTCTTCCAGTCTCTTCTGCCGTCTCAAAACTTAGTGTCTGGCATTCAAGGCTTAGCAGTCAGCAAGTTAACGGTGAGGTTATAAAGAAAATAATACTGGTTTATTAGCATGGATGATGTCAAGATGAAGATTATCAGAATACGTAGACAGAATGTGGCATCATTATTACAAAGAAAGAAAGAAAGAGAGAGAGAGAGAGAGAGAGAGAGAGAGAGAGAGAGAGAGAGAGAGAGAGAGAGAGAGAGAGAGAGAGAGAGAGAGAGAGAGAGTCAGTCAGTCAGTCAGTCCAGTTCAAAACCTAAGAGCTTTTAATGTGCGTGTTTTTCAGCGGCACAAATAAACCAGAGGAAGGCAGAGAGGCAGATAAATTAACATATAAACCCAAGTACTCACACCAAAACACTACTACTACTACTACTACTACTACTACTACTACTACTACTACTACTACCGCCACCAGTACCCCCACTACTACAAACTCATGGGAAGAAAATGGAAGCCATCAATGAGTGCCAATAAATCAAAAAAGAAACAAGCAACCATTCAATTGCTTCTTGGGATCAGTCAAGCGTAGGATCCTGATAAGATTTTGTCCACATGACGCAGCGAGTCCTGTGATTCTAAGAATAGAACAACAGGCCGCGGAAAAAAAAAAATAGAGAAAGAAAGAGAGAGAGAGAGAGAGAGAGAGAGAGAGAGAGAGAGAGAGAGAGAGAGAGAGAGAGAGAGAGAGAGAGAGAGAGAAATCAAATGCTTCTTCCACCTCGCCCATAAGAGATTGGTTAGGCAAGTGTTTAGGGCGAATTTGCTTCTCTAACAATGGTCTTATGGTGGTGATGAGAAACATAAGTCGGATGGAGGCAGGAATATCTCTCTCTCTCTCTCTCTCTCTCTCTCTCTCTCTCTCTCTCTCTCTCTCTCTCTCTCTCTCTCTCTCTCTCTCTCTCTCTCTCTCTCTCTGGGCGTCGCTAACCGGTACCCTCACACCTGCCCGTGCCGCGTTTCATATTACCTGTCCATTATCATGATCGCCTACTTACCAACCTTCAGAGAAACGCCAACGCCTTTCCCTATCCTTCTCCTCCCCCTCCCCCTCCCAGCACCATCCGCCCCCCTTCCAGCTTACTGTCTACTAAACATAGTAATCCAATTTAGTGTTCTTGTTTTATCAGGACAGTTAATGTATGCCTCCATCGTAACATTATTAATCATCAACATTTTCCTCGTATTGTGAAAGGTTGGCAAGAAGGAGAGGGCGTTGGCTGTGAGGGGCTCGTGTGGAGGCGTTGTGTACTCCCTGTCGCTGCTGGTGGGTTGGTGACATCTGTGTGTAAGCCACTGAACGCACCTGCAGTTGTGCATAAGCACTGTAAGAAGCCATCAGTCCTATACATGGTAGTCCCTGTATAAAACATGCCTACTTATTTTCATCCCACATCCCTATCCGTAAATTTATCTAGTCCTTTGTTAGTCCTCCTTATTGACTCTGCACTAAGAACCTGATTACTGCGTCTCTTTCACCCACCCACCACTCTATTTGAATACCTGTTTCTTACTATTTCTTTCCAATCTAACTTGTGAGGTTTCGTCACTTGGGTATTGCTGCACGGCCAGAGACGCACCTGTAGATTAGCAGCAGAGGATTTGTTTGGAAGTGAAGCTGTAGTTTTTTGTCGTGATTTTTACACTAGAAAATTTTTGAGCCTCCGTAATCTGAGTTTTGTATGTTATGAGTTAGTCATTTCGTTTCTTTCCTTTAACATTTGTTTTTAGATGGGATCGGTAATGTTGTTTACCTAAAAGGGCAAAAAAAAATCCATAAAGAATTGTCACCTCTATCTACAGATAACGTGGTGACGGGACACATTATCCCTACATGATCCCGGTGACTTGTTCGCCGATACCAAATTATTCCACTCGAGTGAAGCTGATGGGAGCATCTTTTTTTCTTTTTTTTTTTTTTTTTTTTTGCTGCCAGTGAAGCAAAAGACTTCCTTGTTTGACTTATTCAACAAAAAGTGTTTAAATTTAGTACAATGTGCCACACTGGTTGGAATGTGTACTTGTCAGACTTTACCAGTGGGATGATACTAAATTTGGAATTGCAGCAGCACCCAAAAGAAAGTGGCACTTATGGCATCTGCTTATATCTTGCATCTATCACTGACAAGCTGTCAACGACGTAACTTCATTGAAAAAAATGGAGGCACTGCTCATATTTCCCTTACCGTTTCGAAGCTTCTTTAAGAAACGTGTGAAACTCCCACAATGATGAGTTGTTTTTGCTTTGAAGATCTGTTATCCAGTTATCAGGAAACGTTTCATGAAACCAAGACGCAGCATCAAATTTTAAATTACATGTGCAAAAGAGAAAACCGTGGTTGACAAGACCTCTCCCTGAAGGGTGGATGTTAATACTGATAGATATTAGTGAGCTGCAGTGGCCAGTCTCCGCTGAATTAGGCATAGGGTATAGAGTAATAGAAAGAAATATGTGGAAAAAAACAAAGAAATTGCAGAGGAAAGGCGTGGGTGCCAATACTAAAGGGGCAGCACTGGTGGGAGGGAGGGCCACCATGAGGGCCACCAGATGGCACGTCCCTGAAATAATTACGAGGCGTGTTGGCCCAACTTGACATTTGCTGAAATAAAACCTTTTTTGTAATGTTCCGTAAAAAATGCCGCTGTTACAGTTATGCTCTCAGTCATAAAGTGCCTTCCCACATACGGATGCACAACAGAATGACACACACACACACACACACACACACACACACACACACACACACACACACACACACACCATCAATAAATCAGGACCTGTCACCGCCCTTCAGGACAGACAGGTCACAGCAGTCATCGCGCGGCAACGTGAGCAAGGGAGTCATGTCCAGGTGATGATGTTGGTGGTAGTGGTGGTGGTGGTGCCAGAGTCTCACTATGCTCACTATGACCTCCTGAGTCTATCGCTGACATCAGCCTCCTGACGCTCTTGCTCGTTCCCAGGCTGCCGCGGCCCCTGAGTGCGCCTGGCCAGTGGTGTGACTGAAGAAGAGGTGGTCACCTTTCACTTCCTTCCTAGTCGTCAGCTGGTTAAGTTCAGAGGTGCGCAGAGGCGGGAGCAACATCTCAATTTTGGAAGATAGATACGTAGGTAGATAGACGGTAGATAGATTGATAGACAGGTAGTTAGGTAGATAGATGAAATATAGGTAGACATATAAATAGATAGATAAGTAGATAGACAAATAGGAAATTTATTTAGGCAATGCGATGGTTTGTCAGTATCTTATATCTGCCGCCGTACTGTACTGTATCTTCTGCATCCCTGTGACTAAACTCGCCTTGACACACGGAGTATAACAGGCTTGAAAATTACACCCACGCTTTTTCTGAACTCTTCTATTGTGAGATTTTTGACAATAGCGAGAAGGTTTTGTGATATTCTACGTTGTACATATTATTTTGCCAATCTCCGTTCCATGTTACTACAAAGAATGCCATGTGATTGTTCAAGAGCTGCAAGAATGATGTGCCAGTCTAGAAATTTTTATATCAGTGCTTCGTTGATACTCGTCTGTCTGGGTGTTAAAGTATTCATGTAAATATGTAAAGATGAAGGCACACTTGGAATAAACTGCAGTAATCAACATGGAGTGAGCTGGAATTATGTGTTGTGCCTTGTTATTCTCCTCAGTTGAGCTGGAATATGTGTCGTGCCTTGTTATTCTTCTCAGTGGTCACGTCTTGTCTCACACGCTGCGAATACTTTTGGCGGCGAGGGCAGTGAGGGCGGTGAGGTTCAGGGAATGTTGTTGTCTCACTCGGCTGCGCGCTATGCTGATTCTCGAGATTCCTTGCCTTATTGTCAACATGCCTGCGACGAACAGAGTCACGTGGGGCACCAAGGACGTAGTGTGCGCGATATCCCTGAACCTTCTCGCGTCATTGGTCTACCAGTCGTAACAGGAAGAAGAGCGGCTGCTCTCTCTGCTTGCCTGTGGTCGCGGTGGCAGGCGCAGGAGTGGGAGGCTCAGACACTGTGGCAAGATGTCTTCTGGCATTGCTCAGGACTATGATGTATTGACAAGATTCTACTTTTAAATAAATGCACACTCTTCTCGCGGGAGGTGTGTTTCATCCTCGTAAAATGGTGGTAGTAGTGATAGTAAAGATAATGATGGTGGTGGAGACGGTGGGAGATGATAGTGGTTACATTGATGATAACTGAAAGATGGTCGAAATGATGGTGGTGGTGGTAGCGGTGGAGAAGGGTAGGAATGATGGCAGTGGGGATGGCGTTAACTGTGGGTATAAAACACAATACGAGTTTACGTGTTTCACAGTTCGCAGTAAAACTACCATATTCCATGTAGTACAGCGTATTAGAGAATGGAGAATGTCACCTCTGAGGGAGAGAGAGAGAGAGAGAGAGAGAGAGAGAGAGAGAGAGAGAGAGAGAGAGAGAGAGAGAGAGAGAGAATTAAGAATGTCATTTTACGCAACCTAGATGTAAATTTGAAGAGCAGTTGATAGTACGAGTAGTAGTAGTAGTAGTAGTAGTAGTAGTAGTAGTAGTAGTAGTAGTAGTAGAAGAAAAAAGCAGTTAGGTACAAAATATTACTAAACAGAGTTGAAGTACTGATGGTTCACCTTGAAATACGTTCTCTTGAGTCAGTCACTTTTATTTATTTATTTATTTTTATTTATTTATTTTTTTTTTTTTTTTTATCCCCTACGCACATATATAAAACACTCGCGAGAAGAAGCACGAGGGCGGGGAAGATAATTGTTGCAGCCAGTGAGATGTGAAGCTTCTTTGTGTGGCCATTCAGGCGGCCCGGGCAGAGGATCAAAACTCGGGGGTCTTTCAAGCTCGGCAGCACACAGCTCTTGCGTCATGCCTTTTTTTTTTTTTTTTTTTTTTTTCTTTAATTATAATCATTCTTAGGTGTTTTATTTGATGTAGTTATGTGAAGCAAAACATCATAATCACCATCACCACCACATTGATATTATTAACGTTATTATTATTATTATTATTATTATTATTATTATTATTATTATTATTATTATTATTATTATTATTATTATTAGTGTGTATAATACGCCTGTGTGGTGTTTTGTCTGGGACACCTCGTAGGGATTGCGGCCTGGTATATAGACATAGATAGATTATTAATTTTTATCATTATTATTACTATTATTATTATTATTATCATCATTATCATCACCATCATTATCATTTGCACGATACGAATTAGTAAACAGACAGATGAGATTTTTTTAGGACATACTGTAGGTAAAGAAAAGAGAGATATCCGTAGTTTAACACAAGAATTCCTGGTAGCAGCGCAAAATGCAAGCAGAGAGAGAAGTGTTTGGATGGACTAGTAAGGCCAGAGACATGGGAATAAGGCTGGACATGTGTTGCAAGTGAGAGAAGATAGGAAGATTCCGACGGCATTCCGTGATCGGTAACGTCTATAGGGGGCACGGCGCTTTGATAGATGGATTAGATAAAATAGATAGAGTGATTGATATAAATAAATGGGTAGGTAGGTAGATAGGATAATTAGTAATAGTGTTCATAATAAGTTAAATTAAGGACAATGTTCTACAGTCACCGACGATTTGCTTATGCTTTATTGTGTCTATCTGACCTTGCTGAAGCCATAACACACGCACACACACACACACACGCACACACGCACACACACACACACACACACACACACACACACACACACACACACACACACACATTGTGTATAATATTTTCTTGGTGTCTGTATGTCAGGTATCTTAGAAATTTCTCTCTCTCTCTCTCCTCTCTCTCTCCTCATCTCCTCTCTCTCTCTCTCCTCTCTCTCTCTCTCTCTCTCTCTCTCTCTCTCTCTCTCTCTCTCTCTCTCTCTCTCTCTCTCTCTCTCTCTCTCTCTCTCTCTCTCTCTCTCTCTCTAAATTAACCTCTCTATGTAAACATTCATTCATTTTTCCTTCTTTATTTTTACACAAATTGCGTCCTTCAGTAATTTGCTCTTATTAGTCGTGGAACGAGAATGGCCTTCCACGTGGCCTTGTTTATTAGATCATTGTTTATTAAATGAATGAGAATGAATTGTTGCCTTCTCTATGAAGCGGAACATTTTCTCGTATCAGCCAATTAACTTATGGACGTTTGGCATCTAAATGTCTTGTTGATAACCCGCTATGGTGAGGGATGTGGTGAGCAAGGTGGCCGTGACGAGAAAGTGTGTATCACTGTTATTATAAAGGCCCTCTCGTCTTCTTAATTAACTCCTCTATTGCTACATACTTTCTTTTCTTATATTCATATGCAGTTTTTTAGACACTTGTTGCTTTACTATAGCTACTTGAATAGCTCTATAACTCAGAAAAGACACACAATCACCCTCCTATTATGTCCCATATCTGAGCGTGTCCTTACAAAGAAATCCTTACAATGGCTCTGAATATTAAAAAGGGATGACCAAAGCAATAGAAATGATGAAAGCAAAATGTCTTGGTGAAAAATATATTTCCTTCTCCTGACTACCCTTTAGGAATTCCGCGTTTGTTTGATTGTTTTTCTAAGATTTTTATTTAATTTTTTTTTTTCATGTAAGAAATATTCTGTCCAAGGGTTACAAAAGGGCAGAAAAGTGACAGTCCCTAAAGAGGAGCCAAAAGGGTAATCTAAAATTAGAGAAGTGTCTTGAAATCTCCCACTTGAAAGAGTTTAAGTCACATTCATGTTCGTATATTAGAGTGAAGCCATTGAACAAAAAAAAAAAAAAAAAACGCGGCATTGTGGAGTGCATGAGAGATCTGTGACACCTTCCCCAGGTACAAATAGGAGAGAGTTCAGCTTTTTTGAAAACCCCTCGCCAGAATAACCACCTGGGACAAGCAAGGGGCGGGTATCTCGTGAAAACTGTTCCTTTCTCGCTAAGGTTCACTTGGGCGGGCCTCGCATGATGTGATTACCAGCCTGGGACGGTCAATATATCGGCCATGCTATCCCTGTCCTCGCCGCCGCCACCCGCCACCACCGCCGCCACCTCCGCACCCAGGACCTCGGCCGGACCGTGCTTACCTAATAGCGAGCAGCGGAGTGGACAAGGGAGGCTGTGGCGGGGACAAATTAACCCCTAAGAAAAGCCGCTGCGTGAGGCTCATTACCGCGAGAGGAGCGGGCGAGGGTCGATGGTGTGTGTAGAGGGGAAGGGGGGTGTTGCCAGGACATCAGCCGTGCCATAAATAGCTCCATAAAGAGTCATGGATTCTCTCCTCGCAAGGCTGGTGTCGCTCGAAGAATAAAAACGGAAGCTTTGCGTGTCTACTTGTTAGTGACGGTGTGTGTGTGTGTGTGTGTGTGTGTGTGTGTGTGTGTGTGTGTGTGTGTGTGTGTGTCTGTGTGTGAGTGTGTGTGTTCACTATGTATCATCAAATCTAGCGTTTTTTCTCTTGTTCCTGACAATTTCCCCCTACTTTTCTCTTCTCTTGCTTTGTCTACTGTGTGAGGGCAGCAGGATGAGGGGCGTTGCCATCCAAAGCCGTCTCGTACCGCCAGGGCAGGGCCGGGGAGGTGAGTGGGACCGGGAGGCACTACTGGTGTAAACCTCACCACCTGCGAGGCCCTGTCGGTGACGCTAGACAAAAATTGGTGGCGTAATCAAAGGGGAAACTCAGGAGCAATTACGAGGTGCTATGGAAGTGATTAATTATTGTTCCGGGATAAGATTAAATGGCTACATCGCCTCTCTCTCTCTCTCTCTCTCCTCTCTCTCTCTCTCTCTCTCTCTCTCTCTCTCTCTCTCTCTCTCTCTCTCTCTCTCTCTCTCTCTCTCTCTCTCTCTGTTTGTCACCTAAGAGGTTTTCTCGCCAGTGTGTTATGGCTCGGAAACAGAAATTTCAGAAATTTCCCATTCCCTCACAATGGAGAAGTCGCGCGGGAAACGTGGGCGTGAATCGTCTTTTGCTCGCTACTCTCTTTGTTTGTCCCTCATGTGGGACAAATAAACTCCCTCTTACTGGCTGATCGAATTAAACATTACGCTCGATACAAATAAAGAAGAAGTGCCCTCTTGGGTCCATTCGTCTATGTATGTGTTGACGCGGGAGGGGAGTGTCAGGGTGTGAACGGGAGGTGTGTGGGTGTTTGGGTGTGTTCCGGGGCTTCTGAAGTGCTCACTCCAAGGAAGGTTAACGCAAGGGTCATCAGTTAGAGGGAAACGTGTAGTATTTGGTTACAGGCAGCAAAAAATCCAATGACACGGACACGTATCTTTCACGGGGCGAGGTTCGGCGAGAATAAACAGTGGTGTCCATCGCGGAGCTCGTGACACTTCGCTGGTAATTATCAGTTGTGAAAATTGCAGGTGTGAATCATTAATTATGTTCCCGCCCATGCACGGCTCGTCCCGCAAGCGGAGGATGAAAAATGGCCTCCAGGGGAGTCACTGACTTATAATTATGTTTTGATAGTATGGTTTTGCATATTCCAGTGCTTTTGTTTTCCATTGGGATTGCAATAACCTGCGGAAGCTGAAACGCACTCTCGTAAAGATATGGACGGGGGCACTGCTGAGTAATCTCTCTCTCTCTCTCTCTCTCTCTCTCTCTCTTCTCTCTCTCTCTCTCCTCTCTCTCTCTCTCTCTCTCTCTCTCTCTCTCTCTATACTCCTCCCTCCTTTTAACAGAAACTTGTTAATCGTACTTTTCTTTGATATATATATATATATATATATATATATATATATATATATATATATATATATATATATATATATATATATATATATATATATATATATATATATATATATATATATATATATATTTGTGTGTATGCGTGTGTGTACGAGTATAATGATACAGGGATTCATAATATACGACGATCCGACTTTTCATTTCATCAAAACTCTTTGGTAAATGTGTCTTAATTTATATGTGATTTTTGCGCAGGTGTCATTAGTGTACATAATGGATGCTCTATATTTTGTCACCGTCAAAGAGTAGTGGCGCTCCAGTCGAGTTTCACCGAAGCTTTATGTAATGTTTGGTGTTGATGAGGGAGCCGCGTGGGAGGACATTTTTGGGGCGAGAGCCATGCGCTGGCCGGTCGTCACTTGGTGGTGTTGATGTGCTGGGAACATAATGTGTATGGCTGTGGCGAGGCGGGGGGAGGCCTGTCACCATCTGGGCTGTGAGGTCACCGCGGGAAAGTGTCATTTCCTTGAGGCGTGGACAAAGACTCACTTCATGGGTGACGCTGTAGCACAAATTACTTCCTCATTATAAAGCTCTCTACTAGGTGTTGTTTATTTTAAACAATTTTGAACAAAAATATATTTACATGAAAAAGAAACTATTGACATCCACCTATTACGATACGCCCATCTGTCCTATAATGCTTTTAACACGCCCACATATCCTTGCAACACCCTGCAACACTCCACAACACCCTCAATACCTTGTAACACTCACAACATGTCACAACATCACCATCACGCCCACGGCCGCAGCATCCCCATAACACCCTTGACACCGCCCACAACACACCTACACCACAGCCAGATTACCCTGTAACACACTTATCACGCCCACAACAAACCCATCACACACCATAGCACATTCACAAGACGATCACAACACACTCGTCACGCCGACAGCACACTCCCACCACCGACGCATCACGCCCATCACGCGCCACACAGCAGGTCCGCCATAGCCCCACGGACGCTCACACGCCCATAACAGCGGGAATGTTACGCCATCACACTCTTCACTGCCATTTTTATAACAAGCGCCAATTACGTTACTGCCTTTTTTTTCTGTCTCATTTTTCATTCAGTTTTACGATGGAGATGAAAGATTGTAGGGTTTAAATGTGTGTTTGTGTACGGATGTATGTACGTATGTTCATGTGTGTACGTATTGTATGTGTGTTTGTCTCTGTGTGAACGGCTGTATACTGTCATTTAGTCACGGACGAATGTGTATGCTTACGTTTAGGTAATAAATATATGTTTATCTTCGCATCTTACGTTTCTTTGTTTCGGAGATAAGGCATTCACAGGCGTAGCGGAGAATAATACAATGCTATAATGATCTCTGTATAAAGATAAGAAATAGATGCAAGAACAGAGGACGAAAGTGAAGGAAAAGGTGACGAGAAAAGACAAAAATATAGTATCAGTAGTAGTAGTAGCAGCAGCAGTAGCAGTAGTAGTAGTAGTTACTCCTCAGCCTAAGCACATAAACTGGAGTACTTTGGGTGGAGGAAAAGAGGAAAAGAGACGAGCAGAGAGAAAGGGAGGAAAGGATAAGAAGGATAACTGAAAGAAGCAACGAAACAGAAATGAGAGAAAATGCTCGCATGAAAAGCAAGAAAATGAACGCTAAAATATTCAAAGCACTACGTATATGAACGAAAGACGAAGAATGACGAGAGAGAGAGGGAGACAGACAGACAGAGAGAGAGAGAGAGAGAGAGAGAGAGAGAGAGAGAGAGAGAGAGAGAGAGAGTGTGTGAGTGAGAGAGAGGGGGAGGGAGGGGAATCGAGTTAAACCATGCACCCACATTCGTGTCTCCCTTTCCACCTCCCACAGGCGTGGGAGACGGAAGAGAGCGGCACACCTCCCACGAGACCTGACGCTAAAGTTTTATTATTCCCCTTGGTGTACGTATATTTCCTTGCCTTATTTACGTTAATGCTGGTTGGCAAAGCAAAAAGTTGAAAACACTTACACAAGGTTACATCTTTTTTTTTTCTTTCTTTCCTTTTCGAATTACAAACAGAAAAATAGGGAAAAATATTTAGTTTAATTAAGTTTCGGCAAGATTTGCCTTTCCGCTTTTTCGTATTTACTGCTGCTGCTGCTGCTGCTGCTGCTGCTGCTGCTGCTGCTGCTACTACTACTGCTACTACTACTACTACTACTACTACTACTACTACTACTACTACTACTACTGCTACTACTACTACTACTGTTGCTGCTGCTACTACCACTACTACTACTACTACTACTACTACTACTTCATTTCGTGGTATTACTAGGATGATGTTGATGGGTATAATTACAAAGGAGGAAAGGGTACCTACGCAAGTCCCGTTCTAGAGCAAAGAGAACAAATATAAGTAGTTATATAATCTGAAAATTATAAGGCAGGGGAGGTGTTGTTCCAAGCCTGTCAGTGCTTATCAGAGTATCATGCAAGTGACACCGCCTATAATTTACTTTTTGGAAGCAGCATATTAAACAGGCTTTTTTCTCTCTTTCTCTTTTTCTCATTTTCGTGCCCTTGGCTAGACGCCTTGACACGAAAAAAAATAATAATACTAAACGAATAAATAAATAAATAAATAAATAGGCAGATAAGTTAATAAAATGTGAAGAGTATTATACCCTTAAATATGTACTGAGAGAGAGAGAGAGAGAGAGAGAGAGAGAGAGAGAGAGAGAGAGAGAGAGAGAGAGAGAGAGAGAACGTATCCAGTACCATGGCGTGCCTGAGAGAGTAAGTAATTTAAAAAAAAAATGGAAAGAAACAAAATCTAAGAAATGAAAAAAATCAGAAAAGCTAAACATTCTTTTTTTTTATTTATTTATTAATTTTTTTAGCATACATATATTTCACTCGTTTTCAGGAATATTTTTTGCTATGTTCTGATTATACTTGCTCTTCACTTCCCTTATTTTTTTTATCTCGAGTCTTGAATAATTCCATTGAACTAACACTACAAAACGAGAGAGGAACGCCTCACAAGCAAACTATTAAGTCTTCATCGAGCTATTGAGGGACAGTTTTATCATTCCGTGTATTAAAAGACAACAAAGAGGGGGACTGAATAAGAAGCAGGTCGACAGAAACCCTTTAAGGTGCCAGCCAACCCTTGCCTCTGAATGAATCACAGAAAAGAATCGTGAGGAACTGTGTCAAGTGTGAGCGAAGTGTGTCGTGTCCGCGGAACAAACCAGCCACGTGTAAACTGAAGCGTGAGTTTTTATATATATATTTTTTTAGTTTATTATTTTATTTTTGTGCAAAGATGAACACCCGGTCTGATGGGAGATTGACAGTGTATGGACAGATTAATTACATGTGAGTAAATAAAAATGTTATGGCAATTATTTAAATAAATGGTCTGCTTTCACATTACACATAACCTTCTCTTCCCGCGCCGCACCTCACGCAATATAAGTATGAATAGCGGAGGTGTCGCAAAAAGATAATCCCTCGCTTTGGTAGGTATTGCAGCAGTGTCTGGCGCGGAGTGCAAGACGCAAGACGTGAACAATGGGATTAGCAGGTGTCGCAGCCACGTAATATGCATGTGTTTACAAGAAGGAGACTTAAATTAAACTAGGGTCTTCAAAACCTTTAAAAAGTTGTAATGAATAATCATTCTATTTTTGTAAGTTGATTTTTAGTGTGATTTATAAATGGTATAAAAGAAAATACTTTACCGTAATTTTTTTACGACGAAATATTTACAAAGTTTTTAGTCTTCATATAGGTTCTAAGTGGCCGAAGTGAAGGATTCTTCTTGCCCCTGGAACACAGGAGTCCATACTACTGTAGTACTCGTAAGTAAAAGTAGTCGGTAATTTATCAGTTTTGTGCACCAGTCTCAAGCGTGACAAGTGCCCTCCTCCAAGATCTCCAGCCAATGTAACCTCGCCTGAAGGTGAGGCACATCAGTGACGCAAGGCCGCAGTGACCCTCCCCATTTGTTTATTATTGGTGTCATTTATTTATCAAACAAGTCCAGGCAAAATAATTCAACGAGAGAGAGAGAGAGACAGAGAGAGAGAGGAGAGAGAGAGAGAGAGAGAGAGAGAGAGAGAGAGAGAGAGAGAGAGAGAGAGAGAGAGAACCGCTTAGAATTTATCGTTTGCCCGACGCACAACCATGTAATTATAAGGATAACAGATGCAGTAACTGCCGGCAACACTCGGGGCACCTTGATAACGTTAGATGATGGTTAGAAAAGATAATTCACGTAGTAAATTATGTGTAAACTGTTATATGTATATAATCTCCGCGGATACGTCTTGCCTTCCTTAGAAATACGAAGAAGGGCCAATTACAGTGATTAGGAGATAAAGCAGTGAGTGTCTGAAGGCGTTCTTGCGTTGTGCTCATAAATAACACGCGCGTCCTTGATGCATGAATAATAAAAGAAAATACAGACAGTGGATTTTCTTTCGTCCTTTATACTGAATTACCCAAATTGGCATTTTGATTGGATTCGTCTTTTTTTTTTTCTTCATCGCAGGCAAAAGATAATGAGGATAGAATTGTCAAATATCCATGTATAAAGAAAATTAGTGTGTGAGAGCCTTGCCAGGTGGGGCAGGGCGGGATGCCAGTGCACATTGTAGCCCAGAGCCTAAGCCTCGCAACCGTCCTGCTCTTGATCCAAGTTTGGTGATGAGTCTGTTTATTTGACAAGATATGAAATCAGTTGTGAAAATAAATAAATAAACTACAAAGCTAATTTTTTGCATGGCAGTTACTTTTAGATCCTCTGTTAATGAATTCACCGTTTTTTTTTTTTTTCTCTGTCACTTGTGTTTGACCATGTTCTGTTTCTGAGGTGCAGCACTCTTAATGAGCAATGAGAGATGAAATCTAGTCATTTTAGGTGATTAGTTAACTTTCGCCACCCGCTGTCACCAAGATAAGTTATGCTAACGGCGGAGCCCCGGAGCGCGGTGGACTTTTTGGAGAGCCTCGGTTCCTCAGATCTGTACATCAGAGTCTTTCCTCCGAACAGCAAAGTTTCCATGTGTGTGTGCAAAGAGTGCATTATCTGTTAAGGCCGAATATCAAACTTAACAAGGAGTGTCACGGAGCAGCTGTGTGATGAATAATATTCGAGCGTGGTCAGCAGCACCAGTGAACTGTCTGTGTAACTGACTCACTGAGACTTGTTAAAGACAGAGCGTGTTGTCTTAGTATTAAGGAGGGGAGGAAGTAATGACTGTGTTGTCTCAGTATTAAGGAGAGCAAGGAAGTAAAGATTGAGTGTGTTGTCTCAGTATTAAGGAGAGCGAAGGAAAGCTGAAGATGGTGGGGCGCTACTCTGCCCGACGTGTGTCACCAGCATAAGCAGCGACCGAGGAAAGAAGCCACACCACAACTTCTTAAGATTTCAGTTACTGCATTTAGAAGTCTTAACCATACCACATGTGTCGCCGGGAACAGAGCCACCAGTTAGCCATCACCATCCATGGCGGATAAGAGGTGGACGTAAGGAAGAAGAATGTGATACTTACCCGCGGCGGCAAACACTTGTTGCTCGTGGAAGAGTTGTTGTCACTGGCTTCCGCGCTGGACTGCCGAGCCGAACCTTGCCTGATCCGCCTTGGCCCACGCGTCCATATAACAACTGTTGCTAGTCACACCTGCGCTCTTGTGGCAGCGTCGATGTTCCGTGTCGCTGCTCCGCCAAAGGCTCCCACTACCGCCTCCGCCGCTGTGCTGCTCAGGAGCGCCTTTTTGCGAGGTCTGTAAATGAATGAAAGTCTCTTTCTCGAGCGCCTTATATACCCTGCTGCGTCTCTCCATTGATTGGCTAGTAGCGCTGCAACGTCACAGCGCGAAACGCCGAGCCATTGGTGCGTTGTCGCCGCGACTCGTCACCTCTGATGCTGTCGGGCCAGGAGCACCGTGCTCCACGAGAAGCAAGTACCGAGGCCTCACCATAATTTGCCTCACCCTCTCATTACTCTTGTATGACCTGCAGTCGCCGCCCCAGCACTACTCTCGTAAATTTTGTCGCCTGATGGAGTTGTTAGCGCCAAAGGGTGAAGAGTAAGTTGTGTAAAAGAAGTATACGAGGCCTGATAGTGACGAAGGTGGTGGTGGTGGTGGTGGTGGTGGTGGTGGTAATGGTGGTGGTGTTAGTTGCAGTGGTGGCAGCATGAAGTGGTGGTGATGGCGGGCTGGTGGTATATAGGAGTGGCAGCATAATCAATACCTGGTATGGTCGCGTCTCTCCCCAGGCCGGCCACAGCGACCTGCCGTCCACACCTGAGCTCGGATAACCCGGCACGCCAGCCTCCCATCACCTCCCTCACCTGCCTCCCACGCTTCACCCTTTTCTCTGTCAACACGGACTCCAATGACTGCCCGCCGTGCCAACCCTGACTGGTATTGCCCCGTGTCAGTGCTTGCCACTAATTTTTTGCTTCGCGCGTCCATTCGTCATCAACTTGATTTACGTGCAGCTTTACGACCACTTCTTTCAACCACTATTACTCCTCATGTACACGTAACTAGCCACGACTACTACTACTACTACTACTACTAATGCTTTCAACACTACTATCTCATGTACGTGTAACTAGCCACTACTACTACTACTACTACTACTACTACTACTACTTTCAACCACTACTCTCTCTTGTGTACATGTAACTAGCCACTACCACTACCACTACTACTACTATTACTACTACTACTACAACTACAACAACTACTACTACTACTACTTTCAACCACTACTGTCTTATGTGCACGTAGCTAACTGCTCATACTGCTGCTACTACTACTACTACTACTACTACTACTACTACTACTACTACTACTACTACTACTACTACTACTAATAATAATAATAATAATAATAATAATAATAATGATAATAATAATACCACTACTACCACTACTACTACTATCACCACCACTTTTTCAATCACTATTATTCCGAATGTATACATATCAAGCCAATTCTACTACTTCTTCTACTACTACTACTACTACTACTACTACTACTACTACTACTACTACTACTCCTACTACTACTACTACTACCACTACTACTACTACTACTACTACTACTGTTACTACTACTACTACTACTACTACTACTACTACTATCTCTCTCTCTCTCTCTCTCTCTCTCTCTCTCTCTCTCTCTCTCTCTCTCTCTCTCTCTCTCTCTCTCTCTCTCTCTCTCTCTCTCTCTCTCTCTCTCTCTCTCTCTCTCTCTCTCTCTCTCTCTCATCTGGGAAGTTGGATCTCTCTCTCTCTCTCTCTCTCTCTCTCTCTCTCTCTCTCTCTCTCTCTCTCTCTCTCTCTCTCTCTCTCTCTCTCTCTCTCTCTCTCTCTCTCTCTCTCTCTCTCTCTCTCTCTCTCTCTCTCTCTCTCTCTCTCTCTGCAGCACCTTCACTCCATGCCTTTACCCTAATTCCACACAGAAAACCCTACCAATCCACCTCCATCAGTCACCACCACCACACGCGCTCCTGTAATCACCCACCCACAACCACCTGGGATAATTGCTGGTATTCCTCTGCTGCTGGAGATTTCCTTACCTTCGTTACAAGCAAAAGTCAAAATTGCTCTTACAGGTAGAGCCTCATTCTTATTTCTCCTTTCTCATTTAGTATCTGAATCCTTATTGTGTGTTTTTTTTTTTTTTATGTGAAACCAAAAGGTGCTATAAGTAGGATCATTGTGTAACTTTTGCCTATAATATCATGTACTGCATTTGAAGAGCTAAGTTGATATGTTTTTTTTTTTTTTTTTTTTTTTTATTTCAAAAGGTTACAAAGGAATACAAGCATCCAGAGCCTCACAGGTCCTTGCTAGGTTGTTTGACTTCACTACCCTACACTAATTTTTTACATAATAGAAAGTATAGCATAATGGAAGACTTTTTTTTCTGTCCTTTTTTTTTTTTTTGGTGGGGGTGGAGCAGCAACTAAACGGCTTTTCTCCATATTTTTTGACACCATAGCCGACTCTCTTCACGCGTAAATAAATAGCTGACCAGCTGAACAGCCGACAATAGTGGCTCCAGAACTGTTACTCATATCAGCAAAACCACGTTACTTGTGTCTTGTACCAGACGTGACGGGATGTAACTGCCGTGTCCCTCGGAGTTGACGTGATGGATGTAACAAGGATGGTTTATACGAGATCGGGTTTATAATCAGGATAGCATGAGAAGCAATGAGTTCAAGCTCGATAAGTTTGTTTTAAAAAGGAATGGCAGCAACTGGCTCTCAAATGAAGTAGTAGATGACTGTAACAAAATCAACAGTTTGGTTGTTAAAGTAGAGTCAGTATGGATGATGGGTGGACAGATATATAGACTCAGTAATCATGTTGTTAGTGCTAAGACATTAGGGAACTTTAAGAGAAGATTAGACGGGTTTATGGATGGGGATGATAGGTGGAAAGAGGTAGGTATATTTCATACAGGGACTGCCACGTGCAAGCCTGGTGGCTTCTTGCAGCTTCCCTTACTTTTTATGTTCTTCTTATGTTCTTATATGTACTATTAGGAAAACTCTAACCTGATACAAGAAATGCATGAATAAAAAAGATGAAAACCGGTGAACTATTTTAACTGCATGGAAAAGTGTTCATGCTCGGCTAAAAAAGAAAGTAAAAATTGAAATACACTGTTTTGCGTTTTCATCACTCATGCTTAATATAATTAGAGTTTTCTCAATAGCACTTATCTTTTATACACGGATTGCTGGTATGCAATGGCCCACTGGCATCTTGCACCTTATCTTCCGCATGCTGCTCTTACTTTCTCATATTCCTGCGAGCGTGACTAGTAAGGGGCGGCTCGTGTGGCCTCTCCCTGACCTATGATCCACGTTGAATTGCTGACCTGCCACCAAACACCGCGCATGGTAACAGAGTCTATATCAAGCACCGCACCTCAGCATTACACCGCCTTACCTCCTCACGCTGCTACTCATGCAGAAAAGGGAAAAAATCAAAAGGTTATGTTTAACGAATCCCTTCATTAAAATGGAGTAGGAGTAGGAGTAGTAGTAGTTGTAGTAGTAGTAGTAGTAGTACTAGTAGTAGTAAAGTCAGAGGAGGAGGAGGAGGAGGAGTACATGCAAAGAGCAAGAACTTATAGAACACGAAAAAGAAGAGGAAAAGAATTTAACAAACTTGAATGAATACATAACGAAAATTGAAATCAGTCGAGGAGAGGGACGAGAACTAGTGAACTGAACTTCTTATAATTAACCTCATAATGCTCATTACGAGAATTGCAACACACTTTCTGTGGTGGAAGTGAATCAAATCAAACTAACACGTATCCAAGGTGGTGATGGTGGTAGTAGTAGTAGTAGTAGTAGTAGTAGTAGTAATAGTAGTAGTAGTAGTAGTGCCCGTCGTGCTCTCTCAAACCCTATAAAAACATGCCGGTACTTTGGTCTCCCTACACCTTTTCAAGATGCGCACTAAGGTGTTGGAACCCAATACGTGGAGGAGGAGAGGGGTGTGAGCGTGGCGGGACGTGCACGTGGCGAGGTGGAGGCGCTGGTCCTGCTGCCTGGGAGTTGGAGTAGCGGCGCCAACAACGTCAAAGTAATGGAATTGGTAGTGGTGAAGTTGACTTTCCATATATGGAAGTAATACAGTTAGAGGTATAATGGGAATACCGGCGGACGGGCGGTTTTCCTACAAATATCCAAAATTCGTCCAGTGTGATAGGCACTCATATTTCCTTCCTATGTTTTAAAGGTTTATCAATTTTATTACTCTAGTGCCACCACAGCGATCAGTTTTAGAGGACACATGACAACCTGTGAAGCAGTTGTCACAGTGACCTTGAAATGGCACGTAGGTGTATGTTGCACACGGCAGTTTCAGTCAGGCGAGTGTGTGGTGTGAGCTGCACTGATGTCACTGAAAAGGCGTTTCTCGTATGTGAGGCTGACGAACAGAATGCGGATAACAAGGACGAAAGCGGCGGCGATGGCCAGTCACGAGGCCACAGAGATTGCCGCTCGATAATACTCTTACAATTTATAAACGCTGGTGATTGTTGCAGCCATGAAGAATGGCCCGTGGGAGTGAACTGCGTGGAAATCACTCACACACACACACACACACACACACACACACACACAGAGAGAGAGAGAGAGAGAGAGAGAGAGAGAGAGAGAGAGAGAGAGAGAGAGAGAGAGAGAGAGAGAGAGAGAGAGAGAGAGAGAGAGAGAGAGAGAGAGAGAGAGAGAGAGAGAGAGAGAGAGAGTCGGGGCGGTGGCAGCAGGGAGCAAGGTAGCAGGGACCTCCAGGCGCTAAGGCATGAAGACTGCAGATTCTCATTGGGAACAAATTAACATATCTGCATAGAAGCACAATAATAAGTCATTGTAATAAGTGGAATGGCGTCAAGGGTTGGTTAGGTGTGAGCCCGATGGGAGGCGGGACGAATGAGGACTGGGTGATTGCAGAAGTATTAAAGTATAGGCTATCTGAAGACATCACAGTTTATAATTATTATCAGCTGATAGGAGAAAAGATGGATTCCGGAAGGGAACTCTGTGTATTAATGAAATAGCATTATATAAGACAGAAAAGAAGAGATAAAAAAAGACTGCGTGGTGGAAGGTGGAAAACAGAGGACATCAGGATGACTGACCTCCTCCTACTGCTGGTGCTGCTACTTCTGCCGGTCACTGCCTCGTGTGGGGGGTGCGGAGGAGGCAGGATATGGACAATGACTCAAGGATGGCAGTCTGTTACATGTTCTCTTCTTCCTCCTACTCTTCTTTCTCGTACATTTTCTGTTTTTTTTTTTTTTTTTGTACTTCCACTCCTTTAGCCCAGGAACTTTTCTGTTCACAAATATTACTTTACCTTCTTATTTACTCCGCACCTCGACGGGACTCTCTTGTTTGTTGTTGTTGTTTTGTTGTTGTTGTTGTTGTTGTTGTTGTTGTTGTTGTTGTTGTTGTCGTCGTCTTCGTCGTCCCCGTCATCGTCGAAGTTTTGTTGGGTGTCTCCGTGGGCGCTAAGTTTGCGTGTCTCAGCGGAGTGCATCGCGTCACCGGCCTGCAAGTCTCATCCTGCCCCTGATGCTTCCATTTCCTTTATTCCACATCGTTTCCAGAACTTTGTTGTTGTTGTTCTTCCCATTGTGAGATTTCTCTTTCTTTTCTTCTTTCCTACTTTCCTAGTATATCACTCATGCAGTCTGTTTATTTATTTGTATAATTATTTACCTGTCTGTTTACCTGCCTACCCACTTTTCTATATACTTATCTATCTATTTATCTATCTATCCATCTATATATCTATCTGTTTTCTGTTTATTTTGCTTTTATATGGTATTCTAGGTTTTCTGTGATACATTACAGATTGTAATACATTTACTTCACTTTCTCCTGTGTGAAATTCTTTTCCTCCATTCTCTTCTTTAGTACTGTAGATATGCTAGCGTCCATCGCTTCCTCCACCTCTCCTTTCCTACCTTCTCCCATCCTTCCTGCCCTGCTGCACTCACGCCCTCGCTTCAGCCGCCCCTCTCTCCTCTCTTTCTCACGGCACACTTCGCCTCGTCTCCCTCTTCCTGCCCCCGTGCGTACATCGCCCTCCTGCCTGTCTGTCCTCGCCTTATTTCATCACTCCTTGAGACAGCGACCCTTGACACCGCCTGGCAGGAGAAGGTCAGGCAATTATACCACTTCAGCATCGATCTCTTCTTTGTGGTGGCGTTGTTGTTGTTGTTGTTGCTGTTTCTGATACTGCTCCTGTTGTTGTCACTGGCGATAGTACTGGTGGTGGTGGTGGTGATAATGGTAGGTGGCAGTGATGAGGGTAATGGTCGCGATGTTTTGCAATTATCAAGTTTTTTTTTTTTTCTAACTAAACGATACATGATTTGCATATGGTTTTGGTGGTGGTGTTTGTGGTGGTGGTGGTGATGTTGGTAGGTGGTGGTAGTGGTGAGGATGATAGCACTGATGTATTCCAATTATCTACTGGTTGTGGTATTGGTGGTGGTGGTGGTGATGGTGAGGATAATAGCATTGATGTATTGCAATAATCTGCTGGTTGTGGTGATGATGAAAATAGAGATCCTTGTAGTTGGTGGTGAAGATGATGCTAGTAAGGTTTTGCAATAATTATCACCTACTGTTCTATTTATTTATTTTTTTTTTTAATTACACAATATATACAGGGTTTGCACATGGCTAGGGCAGAATTGTAGTATCTCTCAAACTAAGCTTGTCCATTTCACTGAGCAACTGTTTGAAAGCAAATTTTCTCTTACATAACACTTATAAAAACGAATACAGAGTGAATATACTATACAGAATACCTCCATAATATTAAAAAACAAGCATTCCCAACCTTGTTTCATCATCATCACCATCACATCCATCACCATCATCACTCTCTTCACCTTCACACACCATCACCATCATCACCTTTTATTTCCTTCCTTCCTACTCCTATCGTCGCCTTCCTCTCCTCCTCCTCCTCCTCCTCCTCCTCCTCCTCCTCCTCCTCCTCCTCCTCCTCCTCTTCTTCTTCCTCCTCTCCCTCCTCCCCTTCCTCTCTTATCCTCCACCCACTTCCTGTTGCCTTCACAAAATTGCGTTAGGTTGTAATACGGGTATGTGACGGAGCGTAGGAGGACGAGAGTGGCATGTGACGTGGTGTTGGAGAGGGAGGGAGTGATGTGTACCGTTGTGTGGTAGAGAGGAGTATATTTTACAGATATGTGATTAAGTGAGTGAATGAGTGAATGAATGAATAGAGTGTTTTAGTTTTGCGAGTTAGTGTGTGTTGTTGAATGTTCTGATATGTATGAGTAAGGTGAGCAAGTTAAATGTTCCGTGATGTGAGTGAGTGAGTAAATGAGTGAGTGAGTGAGTATTGTAAAATGAGAGGATGTAATGAGATGGAACGCCATGTGAGAGAAGTGGAATGTAACGTAGTGCTTAGAGAGGTGGATGGAGAGAGTGAGGAAAGAGCGAGGAGTGCCGAGGTCTTCGGTGGAGGGGCGTGGAAAGGGGGGAGCGATGCTGACACAGGCTGACATCACCAAGAGGGGACCTTGTCTATATAGTTGCTAATCTTGCCAAACTGTTTCCTTACTGTAGACTCGCTGCCTTTATCACCTCCTCACCGTTAACCCTTTAATTAAGCTTTTTACTGCTAGGATCATCCTATGTTAACCTTCCTACTACTGTAAAAATGGTTTGCGTAGAAACGTGAGAAAAAAATAAAACGTTGTTAATGTAATATTCATTACGCTACAGAAATGTTTACAAGAGGTTAGCACAAAAAGAGCGTGTAAAAGAGTTGCAGCTATTGAAGGCAAAATTTGTTTAGCAGTGAAGGAGTCAAACCCTCGCTTCACTCGACAAACGCCTCCAAACTTCACTATACCTCACTCCTTTTTTTCTGTAGAGTCTCTCCCCTTGTCTCCTCCTCACCCTTATTTCTTCAAACCTTCGTTTCACTCGCGCACACATGACAAACACCTCCAAACTTGCGTTATAGCTCACTCTTTTCTCTAAATGCGTGCTCTCTACCATTCCAAGGCTATTTTTTTCCTGTTTTTATCTCATTACTGTAGATCGAGAAAGGGGTCAGGCGGGACAATAGATACAAATAAGGGAAAAGTCCACTGTTAGTCAATTCTCTCTTTTAAAAATTATTTCATCTGAGTTCTTTTCCTCCTCGTATTGTGTTGTGACCATTTGTCTTCCATCTGATCGCCCAACTTTTTTTTTTTTTTTTTGCACTGTAATTAATGCGTCCCTAATGTTGTGTTGCCAGCGTGTATCTGCTATACGTGGACGGTGAACCTCCTCTCCTCCTGACGCTAAGTGAATCTCAATCACTTCCCCTTCTTTCTTTCTTTTTTATCTTCTTTTTCTTCTTTGTCAGGCCATGTCTTTTATTTTCTCGGATCTTGATCTTGAATTGTTTTAACTCTCTCTCTCTCTCTCTCTCTCTCTCTCTCTCTCTCTCTCTCTCTCTCTCTCTCTCTCTCTCTCTCTCTCTCTCTCTCTCTCTCTCTCTCTCTCTCTCAATAACACATAATCTCTGATCAGTCTTATTTTCAACTAATGACAGTGTAATCTTTCCTACCGTGCTCTGCTTGCTTCCTCCTCTGCCCAATCCCTCTTATTATAACCCCACTGCTTTGTCCCGACCGTGAATATTGTTCTCACACACAACCAGCTTACTTATCCATTCTATTCATCTTAAAAGTTAGAAGGGTTATTTATCTGGACTTCTTTGTCTATACCGGAGATTCCCAAACTGGTGTACAGGTGTAGTTTAGGAAAGAATTTTCAAGGATACTTTGTACAGTGATGCGCAATGCTAGGTCATGGAGTGATGCAATATTAAAACAAATACTCTTTTTGCTGGACTCGTATTCATCAGGACTGTTTTCAAAGACCACATAAATGTTAAACAGTGTTCTCATGAGTGTCTTTGTCGACTGATGATGTAGATGCCTTATTAAACTATCCCTTCAATCTTGAAAGAACCCTTGAACGCCCTTATAACATCCAGTAGTGCCTGTTAAAGTTAATCGAGAGAAGACGCTGAAAAGTTCCTGAATTCGGCCCCAGTCTTTACTCTCCTCTGGTGTGCTGGGCGTCGCAAGGCTTGACAATATAACTACATACACGAAATATTTTACCAATCATACATAGTGAACCGTGATTCTCAAACACACCAAGACGGCACAAAAAGAAACACACGAGAATCCAAGGGAAGTGATATTAACATCATATTTCTGGTGACGCGAGAAAAAAAAAAAAAATAATAATAATTAAAATAACTACCCGTTTGATATTCAATTAGGAAATTTCCGTACTCGCCACTTAACAGTTGGGGAATCTGGCGCCCGAAATCACTGAAACCACAATATCGATTCAAAACTTGCCGATATCGGGCGATGTTCTCATTTCAGTCATCCGCCGCCAGAGGGCAGTGCAATCGCCTCAGTAATTCGAAGGCTGGCCGGTAGAAGACAGTGATCTCTTTCTAATAATACTTCCCACACACTGACAATGGGAACATAATATCTTCTGATGCGCAGTTAGAACACAAGACATAAGAAAATAAAGGAATCTGGAAGAAGCCGCCAGATCTACACGTGACAGTCCCTCTATAAAACATACCTACCCATCATCATCATCCATAAATCTGTCTAATCTTTTAAAGCTCCCTAATGACTCACTTCTTCAACCATAAATTCCCTGGGATCTTACAGCTAGCAGAAAAGTAGTCACCATGCAGTGTAAGGTCACCCTGCCACGGTAGTACTGGTGGGCAAGTAAATATGGTAACAGAGGAGTACGCCACAGGTCATTTAGAGTCAGGAGGGATACACGCAACACATTCACCAGGTGTTCGGGAGCCGCTGGTCTGTACCCTCACTCATATTCGCTGACAGGTTGTTATTTCCTACACAACACACAGCCTTTGTGTCTGTACGGGCTGCTGCCGGTGCATCTGTAGTAGCGGGCACGTGTAGGAGTGTACTCTCTCTA
>NC_087151.1:32407692-32435192 GCF_035594125.1 Scylla paramamosain | reverse complement strand
GAAGGAGGAGTTGACGTATTATGTGCCTTATCTCGTCATTGAGCTTTGAGTCACCTAGCGAAGGAAAACAGTGGTCGTTAGCTGTCCGTGTGTGAGTAACAAGCTTCAAGTGACGACCAGTGAGATCACATAACTGCTAGCTGACTCAGGAAGCTGTAAAACATTTCTTGGTTACTTTAGTCTGGAAAGCTTTGAAATTAATGTTGATATGAATGTTAATGTATTTTATGAGGCTGAGAATTCGTGACTTCTTTTCTCTATAGATTTTATAAGGTGTTGTGTTCGTAAGGTGGATGTAGCCTCGGTAGGTTCTCCGTGCCCGTAAGGTAGGCCCGGTTACTGTAGGTTGGTAAAGGAGATGCACAAAAGAAGCAGTACAAGAAGTGTATGACTCCACCAGGACAGAGTGACTTAAAAGAGACCACACAGTGCCATCGCTGAATGTAGATGGCAGCGGACGAGTAAAGACCGCAGTGGATGTATGATGTTAGCAGTAATGCAGCGTAAGGTTTTATTTGTTCTTTTAGGGTAATCTGTTATATTTATTGTCTATTTGTCTATAGCTATCTGTCTATCTATCTATCTGTCTATCTATCTATCTATCTATCTATCTTTCTATATACTGCGTTGTATGCTCAAAATTCCTGCAAACATCCTCTTCTATTATCCTGTATCTTATACAGGAATAATTCACCTTGTGTTGACACTTACCAGTCGGCTGGTATTATAGTCATTTGTGTGAGATTGGTGAAGGGTTCCATCTTTAAAAATTTAAGGTTAATACAAAAAATAGATTGTAATTTCACTAAATTTTAGCTGTTATTTGATGCACGTTGCAATTCATGAAGAAGATTTGCTTTAATGTTCCTTAAAGACTCTTGTGAAGGTTTTGATGGCAAGCATTAGGTAATAATCCGTCACCTACCTCCCCTCCCCTCACACCATTCATTTTCTGCCTGCACGCTATCATTGTGTGAAGTCCGGGTTTTTACCTTCACTCGTAAGACTTGTTCTAATCGTATCAGTCCTCCAGGCAGGTAAAGAAACCCGTCCCGCACGGGATCACTATGTTACATTAAGTAGCCGCCCTTTGCACGCTAGTGGAATAAATGATGAACGTTCCCCACCAGAATTGTAGCACGTTAGAACTACTTGTGGCTGCCAGAAAAGTATATTCCAGCAATTTTTTCACAAACATCAAATTTTTTTTTTTTCTTTTCAAATTTAGTCGGACTTTGAACTGTTCTTACCATATGTTTGTTTGTGTGTGTGTGTGTGTGTGTGTGTGTGTGTGTGTGTGTGTGTGTGTGTGTGTGTGTGTGTGTGTGTGTGTGTGTGTGTGTGTGTGCGTGCGTGCGTGTGTGTGTGCGCGCGCGAGCGCGCGCCGAAATTATTATGATACATCTTACACCTTAGTACAACATTTTACACCCATCATCACGTTATGTAATCTTATCAAGATCTCACAGATCATGTCAGAGTATTTCTTGAAGAACCTCTTGCTATTCCATTCCAGAAATTGCTTCCACGACACTAAATATACACACGAAGAAGTGTCGTCATCGCCTCACTCAACTCATTAATAGCGCTGCTTCCTCAGTTCCTGCTGGCTTTTTCTTGTATATAAGTGTGTATTACGATTCGTGTTGATGAATAAGACATACCTTAACAACGAGCCACTTATGCCACAATCAGTACTAACTCTTTCTTATAACTGGATAACTAATGATATATCGTATATCTTTCCAATTAAGGTTCATGCCCTCACGTTCACCCTTCGCTTGCCATCCTTCATCCTTCTCTTTGTGTATATGGTGCATTTCTTCATGGTCAAACTACTGCTATCTCTTTATGCTTTATCATTGACGCTGTCCGTATGCATGTATGTATTTGTGTGTGTGTGTGTGTGTGTGTGTGTGTGTGTGTGTGTGTGTGTGTGTGTGTGTGTGTGTTTCTCATGCAACAGTTCTCTTTGCGTGTGCTTCTTTTCTTCTTGTCAGTAATATTCTGCTCTTTCCCCTTCATGATGATACACTTCCCTAAATATTTCTGTAGAATTCCCCACCTACAAGAAGGTTCCAGGACGCCAAGTGTGCATGGAGTGAGCTGTGATCCTCTTTTATACCGTTTATTTCTTACATTCCTTGCTGTCATCCGGTGATATGTGAACAGTATCACACTTTACCTATATTTTTCATAGTTTTTATCTCCTATCTTTGTTTTTCTCCATATGTTTTTTCCCCTTTATCCCATTTGTACTTTTCTATTCTCTTTTCTCTCACCAGGTGTCTCATTCTATTTTTCCACCCGTTCAGTCATCTCGTATTCACTCCTTGGTTCTCAGATGCAGGAGTGGCTCTTCCTGTGGTCTCTTCCTTGTGAGTACGCACATACATACACTTCTTGCTGCCTCCCCGGTCACGTAGGAATGCCAGGTAAAGATAAAGAAAGGCACCCACCTCTTCATCTCTTTGTCTCCTGTGCTATTTCCACTCGCATCCATATTTCCTGGCCACTTCCATCCGCTGATCTCTTCCGAGTATTCAAACCCTCGGTACGCAGTTGGTAATCCACTTGGTTGCCAGCCACTTATATTTAAAACAGCCATTTGTCCTTGCCTCTCCCTCTTTTTTTCCTTTTTTTTTTTCCCCTTGTTATTGTATTTTTTTTATTATTATTCTATATTTTGTAATCGCTCTTCTATACATTTTACCTGAAAAATTATCAGCATCAGAAAGGTTAACTAGCTCGTGTCTTGTAAATCCTGTACGTACTAATAATACTAATAATAGTGAATAATAGTGACCAATAAGTGATTCAAATGTTTCTCTTGCACGGCGCCTTAACACTCAGCACTATCACACCAATTACGTTTTATTCCGGATGTCATGACAAGCATTAAGTGTTAGATTAGGTTTGCCGCACTGAAGGTGTCAACAAATTATCTCTGGCTACTTATTCGCTACTATTATATCTCTGTTTGGTCTTTTCTGAGTAATAAGTAGCGATTTTATGAAGCTTGAAATTCCCTTAGGTACTGAAAGTGTTAAAAATCAATAATTCATTCATTCATTCATTCCTTTCCCGCACACGATCAGACACCAGGAAAAGTAAATTTCACTTAATTAAATTTTATTCATTCCTCTCCTGCATACGAACAAGCACCAGGGAAAGACTTCTAATTACATTCCACCGAAGTAAATTAAACCCACAATGGTTCCTTAATATTCTGAATAACTGACATCATACTGAGCTCTCGGAGACAAACCAAACTTTACGTAATTCATCAGGGAACATTACTTCAGGGGGGAAACCTTGTTGCTGGAATGTCCGTAAAGGAAATTTACCAGGAGGAAACTTACGGTGTACGGGGAAAAGTGTCCTTAGTCTACCTTGGTAATGCTGGACCTGCGCTTACCTTGAGGCTGGAGATTAAACCTTTTCCTGAGTTGTTTAGTCACTCAAGATTCGGTGTGTGTGTGTGTGTGTGTGTGTGTGTGTGTGTGTGTGTTTCTCTCTCTTTCTCTTTCTCTCTCTCTCCTTATGTTCCTTATGTTCATTGTTTTCTATTTAGTAAATTGACTCCCCCCTCCTCTCTCTCTCTCTCTCTCTCTCTCTCTCTCTCTCTCTCTCTCTCTCTCTCTCTCTCTCTCTCTCTCTCTCTCTCTCTCTCTGTTACATCAATGCCATTCCCATCATCTGTACACCTTCGCAATTCTTTCTTTCTTTTGTTCTTAACACGTCCAGATTCTTTCCAGTTTCTGCACTATCTGTACCATTCCTCGCATTTCTCTTCTTAACTTTCAACAGAATTTTCGGTTTCCGTCTTGCATTACCTCGTCAGCATAACTCAGTGTCACATAGCTGTCGATCCCTGGAGTTTCGAAGCTTCATTTAAACCAGTGAGTCTTCTTGTCTTGCCTCGCGTATCAGATCGCCTAGAATATTCAGCATTATATTTTGTAAGACAAGGGCGTAATTTGTATTGAATAAGGAAAGTTTCATTTCTAGATTTTTCTCACATATGCCAACATTACAAGTTCTAAAACCACTTTCGCGCAGCCAGGAACGAGATCTTTGAGGCGCAACTCCTTGTCTGAATCCTTGCTTTCTGGAGGTATGTTTATTATCTCCACATTTTCTGCTTCGGTGGCATTCATTATCGTATTCATTACTATTAATGAAAGAGAGCTAACGAAGCATAACGTGGTAGGCTTGGTAAAGATTATGTCAAACACAGTATCTTACAATATGCAGGATTATTGCAATTTGCGGTTTATTACAGTGTGTACCGGATGATATATAGGAATACGAGAATGAAACCTAAAGAATCATGCATAGAGAATAGAGGCATGCCCTCCAGATTCTCCCAGCGACAGAAATTGATGGCCTTCGCTTGTGTCCTGGGATCAAATGCTAAGCTTCGAGTCTTGCACATGACCACCGGGACCGAGGCTGAAAGTGACTGGTTCGTGAAGTAGACACCTATACATGATCCGTGTCACGAGAGATAAAATTACATGTGTGCTTATAAGACTCAAAATGACGAGGGCTAAGTGACAAACATTTCGAGGAAAAACAGTACTTCTAATAGCGACCCATCTTGGATGAAGTACTCTAACAATAGGGTATAAATAGCGATCCTTTATAAGGTATGGTAAATGAAATGCAATCTGATGAGGTTAATCACCTTTTTTTTTTTCAAGGAATTCTCTTCTGCCTGAGTAGCGAGAGAGGGGAGGCAGGCGAGGCTTGGTAGGCTGCCGCTCCTTATGCACGGCCCTGGTTGCTCCACCTCACCCACGTCTTACTCAGGGCCGCACCTCCAGGCCGCATGGGGCTATTACTCGTTTGTACTGATGGAGGGATATTCACAGTTCACTGGAGCGATGAGAGAGTCGGCTTGTTAAAATCCACCTTTGCTTGCACGCTGTTCACGCCGTTATAGATTAATAAGATACGGATTTACAATTTTTCTCGGTCGCGGCAAAGTAAGTAAGTCCAGCGAACATGGGCCTGGGGCGCGGCGGGTGAGTTGATACCCTTGCTCTCATGCTAATGCTCGCCTTAACACCTGTTATTTCTGGGCAACACGTCAACACGCCTGATACGCGCCTCTTAACTCACAGGTGGTCCGGGAAGATGGTGTTTGATTCTGCGACACGTTCTCGACTCACAGTATCCGCACCACATCCACACCAGCATCCACACCATCGACGCAGCCTCCCTCCCAGCCCTCACAGCACGTGCGGGGGAGGGTTAAAGATCACTGCCTGTTAATGGGTTTCTCCGGAGACGCTTCGTGTGTGGCGCGAGTGTAGGAGGTTTAGAAACTATGTACTGCGTGGGGGGAGTCGTGAAGGAAAGAGGAATTGTGTAGGTGTTAGGGGAGAAGGAAAGAGGGATGTAAGGGTTTCGTGTTATTAATGGCCAGTATTTATTATTTATTTAATTATTTATTTATTTATTTTCATATTCAGTGACTCTGTGTGTGTATGTGTGTGTGTGAAATGTTGAAGTGACTTATACGGGCAGGTTTATTTATTATTATTTTTTAACGTCGAGAGTTACGTAAATGTTCGAGATATTTCTGCTGCTGTCACTCACAAGACACTTCATCCTATGTCCTAAATGGAAAACAGTTTCTTTCCCTGGAGGTTCGGCACGTGGCTGGAGGAGACCACGCCCCGCTGTCCTTCCCTTCCTTCCTTCTTTCCTTCCTTCCTTCTTTCCCTGGCGTATTTACAGCAACCCAGCCCTGTTTCCGCGACTGGGAAATAACACAACTCAAGATGATGGACGACATTCAGACTCGGGTATTAAGCTGAACACTTCTATTCTAGTGTGCTTTGACCACCTGATATATGTCGTCAGTCACCTTGCTGTCATTCTTGCTATGGTAAGAGGTCATCATCATCATCACTATCATCATCATCATTATCATCATCATCATCATCATTATCACCATCATCATCATCATCATTATCATTCATCATCATCATCAGCAGCAGCTTTTATTATTCCCCAGCAGAACAAAGACCTCTGTTGGTTGCCTGTCTATTTCATTCCATCTAACAGAACTTATGTTTCCATCTGTTTCTCAGTCTGCCTTCAGTTTTTTTGTTTTGTTTTTTACCACTCTTAGTTTACTTACTTGTTGCTTTAACTGTCCATCTACCATTAGCTTGGCACATGACATTGCCTGCCAGTGTCCATTTTTCTTTTAATTGTAGACAAGTTGTGTTTGATTTTGCTCTGCTCCCAAATACTAAGTGAACATATCCACCGCCCGGGAGACAAGCAGGTGAACGAAGCGAACATAAGTCCTCCATTGTGATGGGTGGGAGTGGGGCAGAGGCGCCTCGCATCTCATGGCTGGGCTGCGTGGCTGAGGTTCTGGAGGCGAACGACCTGATAGAGATGCGAGAAAAATATATTCAGATTGTGTTTAGAGAAACAAAAATTCTTAAGTGAAACGTTGGGTCTATCATCCGTAGCCGCCTGAACATATTCTCAAGGGGTAAGGGTCAGTCATAAGTAGAGTTTTAGCATCCGATATATCACCGGCGCCGCCCTTCCCACCTCACCCACCTCCGGCACACAGCCTCGCCAGCCCCGTGTACGCCTCCAGCTCACTAGCCCGTATGCTCAGGATTCTTACTAACAAATTTTTTAACTCCACGGGGCAGCGCGCAGTTTGTTGGTCTTCCGCTAGGTGGCGGCGGCCCCGCCCCAGCCTTTCTGTGAGACAGCGAGTCAGCGAGACCGTGGAGTCAGTTGCCCGCTGACCGCTGTGCAGCACGGAAGAGGAAGCGCGCTTCGTCCTGGAACTGTCGAATGTGACTGTAAACTGTTTAGTGTCTGTAGGAGGGAGCTGGTGAGGCGCTCGACGGAGAGGCAGTGTGAGCCGCGTCAAGACGGAGGTGTGTCGCAAGGTGTCATCGGCGCGCGGGCACACCAGACCCACCAGACGGCGTGAGTGCAGCGGCCCGGCGTGCTGCAGGTGCGTGCCTCGGATGCCGGCCCTCTGGGTCGTGTTGTTACAGGCAGTAAGGAGGCCATAGGTCCAAGCGGGGAGGGAAGCCCCACACCACATCACACACGCACACAAAGTGATATATAAATTTGGGTAAATGGACACATGAATGGAATGATATATGAATGGAATGATATATATATATCCTGAATGTGTGTGTGTGTGTGTGTGTGTGTGTGTGTGTGTGATTTCTGATACTAACAACTTTTAGGAAAATCTGAGTTAAACATACGTGGGTGTGGATGCCCTGCACATCTTGCATGCAACTGTATTTGTATAGCTTTAAGACGAATTCATTGTTTGTGTGTGTGTGTGTGTGTGTGTGTGTGTGTGTGTGTGCATAATCTAGCTAGCTTTAAAGAGAAATTGTATAGTGAAACGTCCTCCCCGTGATGGTGATGCATTGTGTTGAGGCTGGGTGAGTGAGATTCATAGCCGTGATCTCACCTCGTCTGTTCCCTGCGTTCCGCCACACAGTCTGACATCATTCCTCAGTCTGTTCATTACACTGCGCAGTCACAGCGCTTCATGTCATTGTCACAACAGGCCTGGAGGACACTACGTCTCGAGCACCACCACAGTACCTTACAAGTACAGCATCCCCCGCTCCCCATCCCTTGAGTCGTATGGGCTGAACGTATACACAAAACCACTATCACTGATCCACGGGGCAGGTCAGCTTGGCGGCGCCCGATTCGCCCTGTGTGCAGTGGCGTGGGTCAACAATGAGCCTTGCGGGTCGCCGCAGCGCTCACCGCCAGCGTACGTTGCATAGTCAAGTGCAGGCCGCGGTTCACTTCTCCCGCGCCTGCCCCATGGGCCTGCAACACCTGCATCCAGACCCTGCTGGCGTGTTGCTGAGTACGCCGTGGTAGAGACGTGGTGCTGTGTGTGTGTGTGTGTGTGTGTGTGTGTGTGTGTGTGTGTTTATAATTGCTGGCATTAATTTGTTTTCGTGTGTATATATTAATGAGTTGGATGGCCGATAGACTGACGTGTGCTTATGACTATGGAAAACTTTGGCCGAAGTAAATTTACACACATACACACACACACACACACACACACACACACACACACACACACACACACACACACACACACACACACACTGCAGTAAACCGTATTATAGACGCTTTACCAAGTAGACCTTCTTCAAGTTATTCATGTTATTTATTTTTAACTGCACACAAAAGCCCAGAAGTCTGCATTAGCCGATATTTTAGCAGGACGAAAGGTCGGCTGCAGTGAGGCATAATTGGCATGCCCGAGTAACCCGCCACCGCAAATGTTATACTTAGCATCCCTGAATGTGAGTGATAAGGACAGAGGCCCAAGGGTGTCTAAGAGGGAGAAAGAGAGAGCGAGTGGGTGTGTGCTACTGCAGGAGTCAGGAAGCAAAGCACGGTGGCAAAAATACACGAATTCTGAGTTAAAGGTAGTTTTTTACTTACTGAGAGAAGCATGAGTGGTTCCATTGCTTTGAGTTCTCATGATATTATGGCACGTGTTGCTCTTCATTTAAACAAAGATAAAACCACAGGCGTTTATTAGAAAGATACCAACTACTCAGTCACTCATTTTAACTTCAGAGGCATATTTTTAAATTATCTTTAGTATTACCTTAATTTTTATCTTTACAATTCTTTTTATTTATTTATTTTTTTTTTTTTTTAGTGGAGACAGAATTCGCAGGACTTCAATTTTGTTTTCACTGAATCTGATCTTCCTTGGATCTTTCTTTCTCCCTTGCACATCGAACATCCACCGAACTTACACCTTGGGACTTCATTGAACTTGATAAGCTATAGCAGTGAAAGAACTGATAGACTGAGTGAGAGGATGGATACATGAGATTTCCGTGAGTGAGTGAGTGCGTGCGACCATTTGAGAAGGGAAAGTGAGAGTGTCTCCATTGTGTCAGGTGAAGCTGGACTGTGTGTGCTGCGTGGGCTTAGCAGATGGGGCGGGGAAGCTTCTGTTATTCTAGGTCATTATGAAAGGTATAGGATAATATTTGCGTATGTCCATTGTGTGTGTGTGTGTGTCAGAAGAAATAATCAAACACAAATGTATGATGTGGGTGGGAGGAGTAGCAGGAGGGGCGGTGTGGACAATAGCTCATCTCCTTTCATAAATGTTTGATCTTTGGTGTCGCGTTTAGTGTGTCCGCAATCCAGGGCGTGAGTCTCTCTCTCTCTCTCTCTCTCTCTCTCTCTCTCTCTCTCTCTCTCTCTCTCTCTCTCTCTCTCTCTGCAGCGTGCGAGGTCAAGTCATCATTACATCATCCTTACGTGCTGGTATTTGGTTCTTTTACTTTATTACTTTCTCTCTCTCTCTCTCTCTCCTCTCCTCTCTCTCTCTCTCTCTCTCTCTCTCTCTCTCTCTCTCTCTCTCTCTCTCTCTCTCTCTCTCATCTTTTACTCATCTGCTGTTTTTATAATTCCTCATAATTTTTCAGTCTACTCCTTTTCCTCTTCCACTTCTTTCCTCCCTCCACCTCCTTCCTTTCTCCCTCCCTCCCTCCCTCCCTCCCTCCCTCCCTCCCTCCCTCCCTCCCTCCCTCCTCCTCCTCCTCCTCCTAAAAAGTACGCAATTTGCAACACCGCCTCAATCGCCAGAGGTGAATCGCGACGCTGCCTCTCTCTCTCTCTCTCTCTCTCTCTCTCTCTCTCTCTCTCTCTCTCTCTCTCTCTCTCTCTCTCTCTCTCTCTCTCTCTCTCTCTCTCTCTCTCTCTCTCTCTCTCTCTTTGCAACATTCTCCTACAACCAATTTCCTTTATTCACTCATCATCATCATCATCATCATCATCATCATCATCATCATCATAGTCATCTAGCTACATTAATCAGCTTTGCTCCATCACTACCACCACCACCACCACCACTATCATCATCACCACCACCACCACCAACACCAACACCAGCACAATACTGCACTCCCCTTTCGTTCCCCTTCCCGATAACAGAGCGGCGTGGACGGACGAGTGTTTGGGTGGGACAAGACGTGCGGTGATAATGTTTCCTGTACCGCCACCACCTTCACAGTCATCGTCACCACCACCGCCAATCCTATTACTGCTTGTTTTACTAGTGTTTGCCATACCGTCACCTGTACTGTAACGATGTGCTACTAATGTTGCCTCCACTTTCACCGTCACTGCTGCATCTATTATGCTACTACTACTACTACTACTACTACTACTACTACTACTACTGCTGCTGCTATTACTATCACTACAAACATTTCTATCACCCCAACAAGCTCCATTACCATCACTACCACCACTGTCAAGAACTACCACCACCATCACTACCAACAACACCACCAACAACAAAAGTCCTATCGCACCAGTCATCATCATAAGCAGCATCACCATTACCATCACCACCACCACCATCACCACCACCACCACCACTACCATCACCGCAAACAAGAAACAAGCAACTCTTTCCATATTTTTACCACCAAGGACGCTGCTGCCACCGTCACCGCTGCCGCCTTTTGCTCGCTCATCCTTTGTCTTCCTGCTTTCCGAAGTGGTGACGAAGTATCGCTCGTGATGACTTGGCAACGACACAGGACCGAAGGACGCGGAGACAATTATTTTGCCTCCTTCGCGTCCAAACACTAACAGGAGGAACGTTTATCATGACAACGAGTCTTTAATTGGCACAGGTTCCCTTTCTTGGCGGAGGAGGAGGAGGAACAACACATCGAGAGTGGTAGGGGACACTTTTGGGGAATCGTATATAGAAAGAAGAGAGCAGCGGCCTTGATTCATCGTGCACAGCTGCCGTTGTTGTTGATGTTGTTGTTGTTGTCATCAGTGTAGCAGAAATCCAGCCATATATGTGTGTATGTACCGAAGTCAGTCTTCTGAGTCACCCTTGTCGCAGTCACTCGGGCTTTGCTGCGTTGTTTTTTGCTTGGTGGTGTAAGTGGTGATGTGTTTTGTTTTCTGATCATTGTTATTGGTGATGGTGGTGGTGGTGGTGGTCTTGGTGGTGGTGGTTGCTTCTTTGTCTTCGGGGATATGAAAGATTTTTTTTTCTATGTAGCGTGGAATTGTTTGCATTATTAGTCAGTGTAAATGGCAGTGATAGTAGTAGATGGAATATAAATGTGCGGGAAGGAGGAAGAGGAAGACAAATATGTACTGCTTTTATCGCATTGTCATCTTTTCTAAATAAAGTCTGGTGTCCACGTCCACACCCAAGAGAAATCATTCAAGTTCCGTAACCAGCAATAGATCGTAAAGGTATAAAGCAAAAAAGTCAACACAACCATTAAATCGCCATTCAAACACTACTTCAAAATTATATACATCGATTACTTTTTTCAGACTCCAAGACAAACGTGAGGTCCATTTTAAAAGACTAGGAAAGTTTTTTTTTTACTTTTATACTTTTTTTTTTATGTAGAAGAACAAGTGGAGGCAGGAATCACTGATGCCATTCACTACTACGCGTTATTTTCTTCCTTTTTTTCTTCTGTCTTTTTTTTTTTCTTCTTGTCTTTTGAAAGTACCAGTTATCTACCACACCAAAACCATGTGTCTCCTCCCGCCATCTCTGAAACTCATTTGCGTCACTCTCATCATTAGCATTGTCATAACTATCACCATTCTTGCGCGTCATTTGTAGTACGTGGCATCACATTTTATTCCAGGCATCAGCATTAAAAAGAACTTAACATATGTGACATTAACTATCAACATTAAGAACTCTCTGCGTCACTGTGCCCGTCATCACCCTCACTGCCCTCTCTCCGTCACCGCCTTCTTCAGGGTCTCCGCTCGTCCCGTTACTGGCCATTAGATACCAATCCCCGCTGCCTCCTGCCCCTCCAGCCCAACTCACCACAGGGGCTTCAGGGGATGATCTTTTACCTCCGCCAGCTCTGTCTTTGTCTTGGCCTTCTCTTTTTTTCTTTTTCCAATGGTTTTTAAGAGGGACGCCTTGTAATTTGCGCATCTGTTGTTTCCTGGATTATTTCCGTTATTACTTAAAGGTTTGACGTGTCTTGTTTTCTGCGGGCGTCATTAATTAACATTCGTGTGTTAGAAATTTTACTGTAAGGCTCAGTTTTCTGTTCTAACTGGCTGCTTTAAACGTAATACTAATTCAGGAGGAAGCATCGAAGAACCAGTTTTATTGTGTCCCTGTTATTTGCTTCCCTCGTTGTGAGATTCTTGTTCGCTTGGCACTTCTTTGTCCATATGTGACCAAATTGTGGAGGTGTGGCTTTAATGCCCTCGCGTGCCTTAACCGGGCAACACCTGCGAGGGCGCCTCCCCCTCCCTATCTCCCCTGGGTTGTAATGCGGGCGGAAGCGAGGAGGGCGGACGGTCCTTATATGGGCGAAGCGATGTGCGTCGGCCTTACCTTGAGACACCTGGCCGCGAGGGTCAAGGCAGCGGTGTGGTGTGGAAGGTAACTTTGCAGAGTGAGGTGTGTCTTCCCCTTGCTCCTGCCGCCGTCAAGCCTACTGCGTCATAGCATAATAGTCTTCATTAGCCCCACGCAGTTCGCTTGACTGGCTCGTTGTAATTGCTGCTCTCGGTGAAAAAAATGTGACATTAATGGAAGCAAAGAAGTCCATTAGAGGTGATTTATTATGCATGGGAGAGGAGTTTTCTCACTCTTCGTAGTGCGGTCCAGGATGGCCAGCGCGCGGAACAGCACGCTCCACTGATCCACTGGTCTGGTGACGCGGCATTCTTCAGGTAAAACTGTTAAGATAAAAACACTATTGTTCAAGGCACATCATTTGACATTAGATGCGGCTGACGTAACACTTTCAGTTTCTACGTACGCTGAAACGCCGCCCACACCCAAGTCTGGAAAACAATACACGCCAAGTCCACGGCCCGCAGAGTAAAGATTTATTTCCCGTGCTCTCGCTACACGAAAACTTTCCTAATTAACCTGTCAATGCGTCATGTCAAGTTGCTGTTTTCGCCTTAAGAGACAGCGCACTTAGCTCGCTGCAAATGGATTTCCTTGCCAAGTACGAACATTATTATTTCTTTTCTCAGATGAAGATGTCTTATTCCCTGAACTAAGCGAGAGTGGCTTTTGGCATAACACAGACGTGCCCGAATCACTCTCCCGTGGCGGCTCGGTGCTCGCTGCCCGCGTCTCAGCCTAATTAAGTGGTCACTAAGTTCACAGCAACACCTCGGCACGCCTCACTGCCTCCTGGGAGTGACCGGAGAGAGAGAGAGCGAGCGAGCGAGAGAGAGAGAGAGAGAGAGAGAGAGAGAGAGAGAGAGAGAGAGAGAGAGAGAGAGAGAGAGAGAGAGAGAGAGAGAGAGAGAGAGAGAGAGAGAGACTGACTATTATGTAAATAAATTTATAAACAACCGCCTTCCTCTTCCTCAAGTCGACCTTCAATTCCTCCCACTTGTCTTTACTTGGCTCGCCAGACTTACGCATTTCTTTGATGTTCGTCCTTGAGATTCTTTATATCTTGATTCAGGAAGAAAAAATATTACCCTTTTATCACCGCCATCATCATCAAGAGTAGCAGTAGAAGAAGCAGTGGCAGTCTTCATATAAATCAACATTTTTGTCCCTCCATCCCCACGACACGTTCACTTCCATTCGCCGCGCCTCTCAGCGTCCTCCCGCGAACTTCCTCTTAACGCAGGAATTAACGACCTGAACGAACCAATTAAACGCGGGACAACCGGATGTCTGGAGTCCTGAATCGCTCCTGGACGAATCCTGGAGGAAGACACACACTTGTTCCTTCAGCTGGGTGACATTAATGGGGTCAAGACGGCTTTAGTGCTTCCCTCGCCCTTCCCTGACTCTTCCCTCCTCCTGTACCCCCAGTCGTGTTCCCTCCGTTGCTAAACTTCGCGCACAGCGGTAGCAAGGCAAGGCTGGTTTTTTTTTTTTTTTTTTTTACTCGCTGGTTTGCCCTGTAGGAGTTGAGTCGCCGCGGGGTTCCTGATCCTCCGATACGGTATCTGCGTCCTTCGTCGGATTCCCTGGTTTGGATAAGTGCTCTCCTTAATGTGTCTGTGTTTGTTTTTTTTTTCTTTCTTTTTATTTTTCTTTAGCTCTCCATATGTTTCTCACTTTCATTCTATTGTTTTTTTTATGATTCTCTCTCTCTCTCTCTCTCTCTCTCTCTCTCTCTCTCTCTCTCTCTCTCTCTCTCTCTCTCTCTCTCTCTCTCTCTCTCTCTCTCTCTCTCTCTCTCGTAAACGATACGAAGCAAGAAGGTTGTGGTAAGAAGAGCTATCAAAATGATCAAATTATAGTCTTTTCCTTTCCATTTACGGTACTTTTTTTGTCTAGTTTAGAGGCTCGTGTCGCTTCAAAGATGGCTTCCCTTACTCTTGTGCGGAAAAAAGGACTGTGGTGTGAATTAGTATTTAGTTTGTATTCATGTACTAATGTTTGACACTGGCCATGTGTCTCTCATCAAATAGCAATAGTTTATCTTGTTCTACCGATAGCTATTATATTTTTTTCAAGCTGCTGTGTGAGTTCAGTTATCCTCGCTATCAACCAATAGTCCTCCTGGTATCAGTTCTTTTATAACTCGATGCAGCTAAAGACACGAAGGCGATGAGAGCCAGGCGGTGGTGTGAGGACGCAACACCCTTCGCTTCCTGGAGTGTGTGGCGGGGAGTGGCGTAAGGGCGTTCCCTACAACACTCCAGCGTGCTAAGTAAGGCATTACCAAGACACAGCAGGGACGGCTGGCAGCGTGGCGTCTATGCGCGAAATGCCTGTCGAGTTTTTCCCGGTGTGGTGGTGTAGTTGCTGTCAATGAACCGCGACGGGCCCAGTCTGACTTGTACTCAAATTATGTTCAGGTTAGGCAAGCTGCAGACAAACACACACACACACACACACACACACACACACACACACACACACACACACACACACACACACACACAACTGTAAATGACGAAGCGTAAGCAATGCCAGCAGTTTCATCACTTGCTAGAAACTTTCCTGCCTTATCCTCCTGACAACCGCTTAGGAGGAGGAAGTAGGAAAGGTGTGCTGAATTAGATCCCATATCGAGCACTCAAGGGCAAATCCAGCTTTTAAGAGTGACCAGCGGGCCTTACCCTGTACTTCCCCTTGTGGTAATGACTCGCTTATAACTAAACACCTCGCAACGGATCCGAAACCTACCTACTGCATCCTTACTACCATCTCGCGTCTTCCTTCAGTGTTACACTTTTACATTATTCTTATTGTTTGCTATCACCGCCTCGTTTCCAAAAGCTCGGCAGTGTTGTAAGTACTTTGCTGCTCTATATACTGTCGTCGAGATGCGTGACAGTCTCTCTTTCCCTCCCTCTAACTTTCGGGTGTTCGTCTTGCTAGCGTAGAATTTGCCTAGTTAGCGATGATGAATGTTATAGCTTGTCTCTGCTTTCTCTCCCTCTCTCTCTCTCTCTCTCTCTCTCTCTCTCTCTCTCTCTCTCTCTCTCTCTCTCTCTCTCTCTCTCTCTCTGAAGGTAGATAAGTAAGCAGAGAGAGAGAGAGAGAGAGAGAGAGAGAGAGAAAAAGGTAAACTGGCCATCCCCAAACAGGTAATTCTTCATCCCCAATAGGTGTATCAACTCCTCTCTCCCCACATCTCTCTCTCTCTCTCTCTCTCTCTCTCTCTCTCTCTCTCTCTCTCTCTCTCTCTCTCTCTCTCTCTCTCTCTCTCTCTCTCTCGTAACACTAATTTAAGTTACAAGTCCTTAATTAGTATTGCTAAAGATCGATGTACGGAGGGCAAAGTATGAGACAGAAAGATGTTGTTATTATTTGAAGGAGTAGTAGTAATAGCAACAGCAGCAGCAGCAGCAGCAGTAGTAGTAGTAGTAGTAGTAGTAGTAGTAGTAGTAGTTTGATCGTTGTCATCATTGCCACCATTATCATCATAATCATCATCACCATCATCATCATCATCAGTGGTAATTATCTTTATGACCATCGCCTTTTTTTCCTAACGTATCGTCTCTCTTTTTCTTTTCTCCCTTTTTTTTTTTTTCTTCTTGTCACGTAGTGTACATAGAGACCCTCCCTCGGAGAAACCAGAGACAGCAGGTGCCGTAATAGTACTTCCCACCGAAGGCCACCATTGTTCAGCCTCACTCTGTCACTTCCATGGAGTAACATGATATTTCCGCGTGTGACCAGCGCCGCCACAACCCTGAAGGAGCTGACCATATGTCCAGGCGGTGTGACTTGCTGCACTGCCACACACACACACACACACACACACACACACACACACACACACACACACACACACACACACACACACACACACTCTACCAGGGAATGCGCTTTATTTTTCCATCGTCAAGAAAGTTTTGGATGGAACAGCTAAACATACAATATAACATCAGGGTCTGGTGAACCGTACGAGGGCAGTGACCTGGTGGGGAGCGACAACCCCTGGGGAGGATGTGGTGATGGGCGGCCCTCCACGTGTAGTGGCTGCTGACAGGCACTGCTCCACTGCACACCATTCATCGTGACGGAGGGTAATTATTCCCACGCTGCCACGCCGAGGAAGTGAAGACGTGAAGCTGTTGTATCAGCGTTCAAGAATACAGCTTGAGACGGAGGGAGGGAGGAAGGGAGGAGCCGCAGGGCAACGATATACAGTCTTTCATCAGCTCTGTTCCTCATACCTTCCGCATTCCGCTAACGCCACTGACACCGCCGAGGCGACGATGACAGTCACTATCGAAGGAAATGACATGTTATAGCCGCTGATTTACACCGTGTCGTATTTTGTATGTTGTCATTACCGTCATCCTCTTGCCGAATCGATGCTGGTGTAGGTATTGCACGTGTTCTCAGGATTATTTTGGCGCTGCGTGAGACAACGCGAGACGGAGCTCCCGGTGTGTAGACAGTCATGGCGCGGCGCCTGTTCCGTACCTCAGCACTGCAGATGAAAAAAAAAAAGTAACGTCATATAATAAAGTCCCAAAGAGAAAATCAGTAAGAAGGAGAGATTCACGCTAGTAAAAAACATAACACAGATGTAAATAGCCAAATAGTACAAATAAAATTTCTGAGAAAACTTTAAAAATATATAATACAGTATAAGAGAGAGACATCCGTGCCAGGAAAAAAAAGATAAAAACTAACATGCGAGGAAGGAAATGAGAAAGCAACATTAAAACCAACAACAACTTTGTTTATATAATATCATCCAATTCTTACCCGTTTACTTACATTTAAGCTAAGAATAGAAAAAAAAAGTAAAATGCAGGAAAGGCAATAATAAAACAAAATTAAGACAAGCACACATACATTATTTATATAATTTCACCCATTTCTTACCCGTTTACTTCACACTTAGTCGCACCTCCTCGCTCCATTAAGGAAGCTTCCACGTGTGTCTCCGCCGCCACCTGTGTGTCTCGCCGCTCCATTAAGACTCACAATCAGGGTCCCTTCCGTTTGCTTGCTTCATTTAGTCTTTCCTCCCCAAGCCTCTCCTCCTCCACTTCAGCACTTCAGCACTCGTTCCCCTGCCTCTTCCTCTCCACTCTCACCCCTTGCTTCCTGCCTGCCTGCGGGATCCTCAGCCCCGCCGTGCTCGGAAAGGCAAATGAAACGTGACAGGCCGACGCTTGCTCGCTGGCCGGGCAGGAAACTCACACGCCCCACCCCTGACGGACACCAGCCCGCCCGTCGCACCAACCCCCCACTTCCGCCCCGCCTCGTCCCGCACCTGATGGAGAATGCTCGGTTGCACGCACACACACACACACACACACACACACACACACACACACACACACACACACACACACACACACACACACACACACACACATACACACACACAAACACACACACACACACACACACGAACTCGACCACACTTGCACGCACTCTCTCATCGCCACTTGATCTGTTTAAACCCTTCAATTCTCCCTCTAAAAACTGAATGAAGGAACACGAAGCAGAGAGAGAGAGAGAGAGAGAGAGAGAGAGACGAGAGAGAGAGAGAGAGAGGGAGAGAGAGAGAGAGAGAGAGAGAATGCACGTCATGGCATCGAAATATTAGGCAGGTGTGGATTATGGTGATTCCAAGAGCCTTGACTCCGCGGCGTCCTGCAGGTAGGGAGGAAGGGAGGGACACGGCGGGGAAGTGGAGAAGGAGGAGGAGGAGGAGGTATGATAGTGACCAGCGCGAAGGTTAAGGACAAGGGTGGCTTACTGAGAGAGGAAGTGGATAATGGTACTTTTACGTGTATCCTCCTCAATCTGTTTACCTCCTCCTCCTCCTCCTCCTTCTCCTCCACCTCCGCTAACTAGCCAGCCTTTCCTTATCTTACTACGTGTGCTTACGAATCCTTTCCTACTCACACCATATCCTGCTTCTTCCTTTCGCTGGCACTGTAGTTCCTCCCTTGCCTTTTGTTGCTGTTTTTTTCTCTCCCCTCTACCGCCTTCCTTCCCTTCATTGTTGTGTTGTTTTCCTTCCATTTAGCTTGATTTTCTCCTCCTCCTCCTCCTCCTCCCCCTTTTTTTTGTTCGTCTTCCCTCACTTCCCTTTCCTAAGTTACTCAACTTCAACATCCGTATTCTTTTATGCAAATGAGTCACACAATTATCTGGTGCAGGCCGCCTTGGGTGTGTATAGGGAGAGAGAGAGAGAGAGAGAGAGAGAGAGAGAGAGAGAGAGAGAGAGAGAGAGAGACTGGCTAATAAATTTATGATTGCGTGGGAATGTGAAGCAGTGTATACACCTCGCGAGAGATTATTAGCGAGAGAGAGAGAGAGAGAGAGAGAGAGACTAGAATATACTAGCCGGTGGACTGAAATATGAATTGACAAAATGACATGGCAAATAAAATCTTAGAAAAAATAATAATCATATATTCACTATTACAAAGGAAAAAATACCTTACCTTTTTTTTTTTTTCATTCTACCTTCTGCCTCCCTCCCCCTCCCCAGTGGTTTCCTCCCTCTCCCAACAGACACGCGGAGGGGAAGCTGTGGTTGAGGAAGAAGCAAGCAAACCTTCCCCAACGCACACTTTCCCCTCCTCTGCCCCTTCCCTTTCCTTCCATTCCCTTCTCTTCCTTCACCTTTACCTTTCTTTTCTTTTCCTTTCCCTCCATCTTCATGCAACTCCTTGGATTGCCTTGAGATGGGACCTTGTGTGTGTGTGTGTGTGTGTGTGTGTGTGTGTGTGTGTGTGTGTAGCATACCATTAATCTTACACTGACCATTAACAGCGTAAACTCAAAAGGAGAACAAATATGCAGTGAAATGGACGTGAAGTAGGTCGTATTTTAGAGTACACAGGTATCTCAGGTGATAAAGGCGTGCTTCATGGCAGGTAACTACATCACCTTCAAGGAGACTGACGAGGGGAGGAGGCGGGGTCCAAGTATCGTAGTTATGTAGGTACGAATATTATAGGTGATTCAGTGTGCGATTTGTGGCGTTCTGGAGGCGTTATAATGAGATGTTGGTGCGTCATGAGCTGAGCATTGGCAGTCACTTCTCGTCCAGGGGAGAACAAAGAATGCTGCTGAGGACACTTGGCTTCATTCGCTAGTACGAACACCTGAGTCTGCCAGTCGCTGCTGCTTGTGGTGAATAGAGAAGGAGAGCTGCGTTTATTTATTTTTTTGTGTTGTGAATGAAGAGTATCTTGCCCATGACAGTTTAATGCTCAGTAATAAGATTGAGATTTTTAAGAGGCAGATACTAGAAAAAATTCAACTCGTAAGAAAGTATTCAGGCCTTGACATTGTGAAGAGTGTAATGCGCATGACAGTTTAATATAAATTCAGTAATACTCAGATTTTTAAGAGGCAGGTTGGAAAGTAATGAAAATATTGTGTTTCCACCTCGTTCACCTCACAAGAAAGTGTTCTGCTCGTCTCGACATTCCGAAGAGTGTTCTGCGCATGACAGCTTGCCTATACTCAATAATACACTGGTGATCTTAAAGACGAAGGTAAAAGATAAAACGAAAATGTTGTTTCTTCCTCATCTACCTAACAAGAAGGCAAGTGTTTTGTTCATCTCGGCATTGTGATAAGTGTAATGCGCATGACAGTTTTATATAAACTCAATAATACTCCATTTTTTTAAGAGACAGGTGGGAGAGTAAAGAAAATATTATGTTTCCACTTCATTCACCTTGCAAGAAGGCAAGTATTCTGCTCTTCTCCACATTGCGATGAATTTATTGCGCATGACATCTTACACATATTCAATAAGGCTCAGATTTTCAGGAGGCAGGTGGGAATGTAAAGAAGAATATTGTGCTTTCACACTTCATCGTCCTCGCAGGGATTAGTATTCTGCTCATCTCGACATTCTGAGGAGTGTTGTGCGTATGACACCTCACATGTACTCAATGATACACTGAGGCACTGAAGAGACAGGCGGAAAAGCAGAGAAAAATGTTTGCTGTTTCCGCTTCATCCTCCACACAAGAAAAAGTAACATTTTGCTCTCCTCGACAGAACAGGTGTATTATCATGTATTATCATCGTCATCGTCATGTATTATCATCACTGTTATTATTACTGTTATCACCTTTAATATCTTTCGAGAGAGGAGTCAACATCTGGAACACGTTGAACACCTGTCGCTGGTGTCAAGGCACGAGGCAGCACGGCGAGGGAGCAGCAGGCGTTCGTCCCTCCTGCCATGCACTCCCCTCCTGTCACTTCGCCACACTCCAACACCCCTGCATCAGCCTCACCTTGGTTTCCCCACCCCCTGCCATGCATTCCTTCCTGTCACCTCGTCACACTCCACCACTTCCGCAGACCTGCATCAGCTTCATCTCAGCTCTCCCTGTCACTGGCCGCCACGTATTCAATCAATATGCCGTATTGATGTAAAAAATTACCATTATTCCGATACAAATTCATTTTCACTAATTAACTTAACGAGTCAGTGGTTCGTTACTATGTTTTCATCTTATCTATTTCTTTTTGCTTCGCTTCTTTCAATGATACTTTTGAGTAGCCTACAACTTTCGCCTGCAATTGCCAATCACGCTAACAACCATCAGTATGACTCAGTAAAAGCTGCAGTTTTATGTACCTGATGAAAGCATATTCTTTTTTCTTTCTCTCTTCTTACGAGGATTTGTGACCATTGAACTTCATTTAGTTGCTTCTTTCATATTTTCACATCCCCTTGTTTTTCTTTCTCTCACTCTCAAGACAAAATGTTTCCTGCATTCCTTACGCTACCCTGACTAATGCATTATACGTACAAGGAAGTAATATGTTTTGGCGCCTCCTAACTAAGGTTCTGCACTGCAACACTTGCATCCTGCCTGCTTTATTACTCAGGCCAACGCACTTCAGCAAACAGTGTAAATCATTCCCCAAAGTCGCATCGAATTATCATTATGTGACAAAAGGGACGAAGCAAATGTTGGAGTCGCCGGAGCAGACGGAGACACCGTCTGGATAGGGAGGGGTGCGTCTGGTGTCTCCCGCAAGGGTGTCTGCAAGGATTCGGGACTTTAATCCATCCCGACACACCACAACTCCTAAAGGTTGTCTCCCCGCCGTCTGTCCTTGTCTGTCCCAACCCCCGACCGTCTCATCACAGCCCCGTCCATGCCGGAGCCCTCATTACCTTGTTCCCTTTTCCATCAGTGTCCCACCAACTTACCCTTCACCCTTGTTTCCCCTCCCTCTCTCCTCTCGGCCGCGCCTTCTGCCCCCTGGCCATCCCAAACTTGTGTCAGCAGTGAAGCATAACACAAGTGGCGACCCTCACCCTCACCGCCAGCCGCCTCCCCGACAAACCTGCAACATGACCCACCGGCCACCGCCACTCTCCTCCCTACCATTACCCCTCCACCCACCGACCCACTGCAGTCACCCCACGCCGCTGCGACACCTTACCGCCGCCGCAGACGACGTAAACATCACCAGAGGCCAAGCCACACCCCCGACCGCGCTGATCTTGTCCCGTCACCCTCCCATCACCCTCCCGCCCCTAACGAGCGAAGGTCGCCGAAATTACCTTTTAAGTCTCCATCATGACCGTGCATCCAACCATAACCTGGAAAAAAGGAAAGTGGCTTATTTATCTCAGTCTTTTTCCAGGCCTTAGACAAACGCCACTTTGGATTTTCTGTGTGTTTGCACTCATGACCGACGGCGAGGAAGGGGGGATAAGGAGGCAGGGCACCACCACCTCCACCACCCCCATCCCACCACCTCCACCACCACTACCGACACGCGTTGTGGTAGTGGTGGTGAAGTCGCAGTCTTAACTCGGTAACCTGATTAATCCCAAGTCTGCTCACGCGGAATGTGGGACCGACGCGCCGCTGGAGGCTACGGCTGACCCTGAGACGCGGGTAACCATAGCGACCGGAACGCTGCTGCACCGCGGTCTGCTGGCCTGACGAAGGTGCTGACGCTGGTGCTGTTGTTGTTGTTGTTGTTGTTGTTGTTGTTGTTGTTGTTGTTAATTTCTTCTTTTTCTTTAGTGTCATGCATCTGCTAGTGAATTGTCTGTTTGTTCGTCTGTGTCTGTGTGTGTGTCTGTCTCTGTTATTCCTCCTTGTCCCAGCTCGTGCTCTTCGTTCGCGGATGTGCCTCCACATCTTTTCCTTATCCTTTTCTTTCTTTTTTGCTCCTTCATGTTCCTCTTCCATTTTCATTTGGTCCTCCTGGTCCATCACCACCACCTCCTCCTCCTCCTCCTCCTCCTCCTCCTCCTCCTCCTCCCACCATCATTCTTCGCTTATTTTCTCAGCAATTTAATCATCACAAGTCGGAGTAACTCAGGACTCGTCTGACCGAACTCTCGTCCTGGCGGTCCTTCTCCTTCCCCCCCTCACCTCCTCCTCTCACTTTACCCCCTTCCCCTTCCCCTTCCCCTTCCCCTGCCGGAGCACCGACCACTGCACCTTTGCTGGTCGGCATCCGTCTGCTGGCCTCTCCCTCCCTCACCCCCAGCCCTTCCCCCATCTGTCCTTCCCCTGCAGCAATTAGGATAAGGTAGAACATTATTTTTTTCTCTCTCTTTCTGTCTCTCTATTTTGCCAGTCAGTAATTTAAGTCGAGTAAGGCAAAGATGCACACGACGAGGGAATAGTGAAGCGCCGACATAACTATAATTGGATCCTGTACGTGCAGACAGGTGAATGGACGCAGGGAGGGATAGGCTGACAGGTAGACAGACGGACAGGCAGACAGGCAGCCAAAGTAAACACGGCGGACAGCAAGGTAAGCAGACGGACAGAAGTGCTGACAGACAAGCAGGTAGATAAACATATGAAATGCTGACGTGTGCATTGCTAGATGAGGATATTAGGGACAGCTGCGCCCTCTCCCTCCAGCCTGGCGCCCCCAACCCGCGGGTGTGCTGGGATGTGGGAAGACTCGCCGCGTTCCCCACACGGATGCCACCTCGCTGTTTGCACACTTCAAGGAGACGGACGTGAGAGAGGAATGGAGGCGAGGGAGGGAGAGGAAAGTTGGGGTAATGAGTGGGTGGTGAGAGGATCCCCTTCACCTGAATCCATTACGTGGAAAGAAGAAGCTCTAGGGCGCCTCGCTTCTCGTCTCTCCTTGGGTGTCTTCATGGAACAGACTAACTGGATGATTAGAATGGCCAGCAGAGAGCCGCAGGCCAGCGGTGCATAGCCTTGATGCTGCTGTGATAGGAAATGCTCTGTTTTCACTGCGGCCAGGCGGCGTCGGGGGTGGTGACCGGAGGCGCTGAACGAGGTGGGTGTGGTGGCGGCCAAGACGAGCGCCGCGTGGCCCTGGCGTGGTTGTGGCGGTGCGGGTGTTGGCGGCTCTCTCCGTTGGTTACCTCAGCTCGGGTGAGGATGGGGGACGACGGTGAGAAAGTTAACATTACTACTATAAAAAGAAGAATGTTCAGCCTTCCTGTAAAGTATGACACGTTAAGAACATTATGCTCAGACAGATGATGACGGGTTGGCTCACCACCAACACCACAACTGGCTAATTACTGGCCGTGATCGGCGTGGCCTCGCCGCGCGTCGAATGGTTCCACGCGGGAGACATTGTTATAAATGATCGCGTCACAAGGTACTTGTTTCATGAGGTACTTTCTCTCCTCGACTGGCGTGGATCTCCTCATCTGGGCTTTGCACAATCCATCTGTGCTGCCGTGATTGTGGACACTTCCCCTGGACTTACTCACCGTGAGCAATCTTCTTGACTTGCAAACCCCAGGTTTTCTCGCGAGAAAGTTCATAACAGAATATGTGGCGCACACTCTCATCCCTTTCTCTCTTGTTGCGTAAGACGAGAATGATATTTCTTCAGCTTCAAACCACGCAAGAAAGAAAATTGCGTGTATGTGTGTGTGAGTATTCTTTCTTCTATTCGATCATTCATCTATATGTGTTTGATAATTGATTTTTTATTCTTTCCTTGTCACTTCAATACGTGCAGCGTGAAGCATAAAAACATTACAGTTTTTCCTTTGTAGAATCTTTAACATCTGCATCACTTCTCTGAAGAAGTTGTGCCAACAGTTTCCCTTACTTCAACTTCTCTTTTCCCTAACGGACAGCTGACGTATTCCTTTCCCAAGGCAATACTTTCCAGCTTCCGTTCCCTTCTCCTTGCAGCCTTGCTTGCCCTTCCCGAGGCGACAGAGTGGTGGCCGAACCCTGTAGCAGTAGACTTAACGGCGGCGGCGGCGGCAGCGGTCAGATCAGCTTCCCTAGAGTAGGATGCACATTTTTTTCCATTCAGGCCGCATGTTTCTCGGTGGTTTTGAACTGGCTTCATATCACAATGTCACTTAATGCCTCGAACAATCCAGGTCGTCATTTTCGTCATTTGTGAGCCAGAATACTCGTAAATGTCTGGTTTAGTTTGTTTGGTTCATGAGGTTTGTAAGTCATTGGGTTAGATTAAATTAGATTGCGTTATGTACTACGCGTTCCTTTCGTGATACTTCCCTGTCCATCACACACACACACACACACACACACACACACACACACACACACACACACACACACACACACACACACACACACACACACATCCTGGCATGGAGTGGCGTGGCTCGGTGCTGGCTGAGGAGCGGCGGTGATGTGTTTGCTTGCCCTGAAAGGTCGGACCGAGGCAGTGACGTCATAAAGGTTTCAGACGCTCCAGCAGCCCCCGGGAGTCACGTAAAGAAATTCAGGTTTGGCGTCCCTGTGGTCAGTAGTACAGCAGGCTACAGGTCACCAATGCCCGGCCATTTTGTGGCGTCAGTGAATAATTAAGGTCATCCGCTTCACTTTAAGCATTCCACTCGTTCGTTGCTCACCATCCCGAAATGAAGTTGTAAAAATACGCTCGAGTTGTAAAAAAATTGAGCTGGGCCGCAATTTAGAGCAAAGGATTGACGCTGGCCAGATTTCCAGGTGACTCTCGCCACAAAACAGCAGTCCTGGATGGCAAAAACACGCAAGGACCAGACACGTTCCACTTGCTCTCCAGATGTCAATGTGAGAAATTTCTTGACCGGGGGAAGAGGACGCGGAGTCTTAATTTCACCGTCATGTCGCATGAGGAAAGTGTAGTACAGGAAAGCGGCACTAAAGTGTTCACTGGACCGGTAATGCAGCCCTTCCTTTTTGTCGAGCTGAACTCCGGCTGGAAATGCTGCAGGTGAAAGGGCGACTGGCGGAAGCGAACAAGTTGATGTGACAGACGTAAAAAAAACAACAGCTGGTTATTTTGTAGTTTGTTTTATTAGACAAGCTTGTGAGCGAAAGTGAGCGATGTCAGGCAGGTTTGTTTGGCCGCAGCTTCCTTTCTTCTTCACCTGTTGCGTCCTTTCAACTTGCCGCTCTTCCGTGCCGCCGAGCCGACCACCCATGCACGCCCAGCAGGCACCCGGGGGCATGACTCTCCACCTGGCATCCCTTCTCCTCGCAACACTCACCACCACACTGACACTCGCACTTCCTGCAGTGAAACTTGCCTTCCCTCCAGTGTTGACGCGACGCCGCGGTGACAAGAAAACAAGGAGAAAACGTGTTTGTTAGGATGAGCGTGTATAGATATCGCATTATAATGATGTGGATGAGTTGAAAGTCGAAAGATACAAACTCGATCCACCAGCCCTCCCTGTCCGCTTCTCCCCCTCCATGTGGTTTACTCCGAGCAGTAGTCAGCGGTGCTCAGTCACTGCGAGTAACGGTGAGCGAGCGGCGTCCCGGCTGGCGGGTAGCGTGAAATGGTTCAATGTGTCACTGTGATGGGCGCCGCGTGAGGCTGTGGTCCTGCGTCGCCGCCAGATGACGCCACACCCAGGTGGTCCCCGCGGGGAATGGGAGGGCAGGAGGGGGAAGGCACGCAGTGGAGTAAAAGAGGCGCTGTCTCTAGGCCACAGAAGGCTGATGGGGGTTGCCTTCAGGGTTATGGATGTCTAGGTAGGGTCCCATGTCGCGGTGTCTTGCTGTCTCTGAGCGCCGCCAGTCGTGTCGATAACGCAGCTCCGTGGTTGCGTGGGAGCCGAGCAGTCCCACACTCGTCCCTCTCATTCCTTGCCTCCTAATCGTCCCAGACCATTAGCGCGGCGAGGCTCCCAGGTGTTCCAGGTGTTGGGCGATGCTTTATATTCCGCTCAGCCGCCTTCACGTCCTCATTAAGCTTGTCCGAGTCCTCCCGCCTCGCTAAGCCTCAGCCCTGCTTCTGCCTCGGCAAATCTTTCCCTTATAAGCATTTACTCAGTGCTAAACTACAATTCTGTTCCGCCCTGACCCACCCAACCCCCTTCCCGTCCCGCTCTACCTCGCCCCATCCCGCCCTAAAGGGTGAAGCTCCCCGCCGGAGTCTGGAAGCAGAGTCCTTACAGCGGAGGCAAGGCAGGGCGCCCACCCTTTTGTGTTTTATTTGGCGTCACACAACTCATTTTGTGACCACCAGGAAGTGTGTGTGTGTGTGTGTGTGTGTGTGTGTGTGTGTGTGTGTGTGTGTGTGTGTGTGTGTGTGTGTAGCTGTTTGCATCCGCTAACCTTGCCTCCGTACATGGGTTCCATACACTTGTACGTATAATAAGTGTTGACTCCACGCCTTTTTTTTTTTTATTCTGTCCTTCCTCTCATCTGGGAATCATTAGCTACAGCCTTCCGTGTGGTTGGCCATAATGCGCCGCGGCCGTGTGCCTTCATATTAAGTGCTACATTTAAACTTTTTCCCTCCTTCACAAAAGGAAGAGGAAGCTGAGAGAGCGAAAACAATGAAGAAAAGCCAAGTAAGAGGAAGGCTGTGTGTGAGGCTGCTCTTCGCTGAGATTAGATCAGGATTAGACAGGTAAGACTTGATTGGGGCGAGTGAAAGATGAGGTAGATCGTGCTTCGTGGGGGAGAGGCCGCGAAGGAGTGACGGGAGTGGGGCCAGGGGGAGGGGCGGGAGTGGGACGCCTCAACAAGCCCTTCTCGTTGTTCCTCCCTCATCAAACAAGAAAGTGAATCGT
>NC_087151.1:32387692-32402692 GCF_035594125.1 Scylla paramamosain | reverse complement strand
ATGCGTTTCTTATCTCTTATCTTCTTCATTTGGAGCCTTGTAAACTTTGGGAGGAATTTTGTTTAGGTTTATCAGCGGGTATGTAGGTAGATAAAGAAACTGAAAGCAGGTTATTTTTCTAAGGCTTTGCTTCTGTTATGTTTGCTTAGCCACCAACCCACCCCCTCCCATTCCCACCCCTTCGCTCCCTTCCTTGTCCCTCGTGGCCTCCCCTTCACTCCCTTCCTTGTCCCTCGTGCCCGCCCCTTCACTCCCTTCCATAGGTTTCCATCTCTGTTCCTTCCCTTCCCTTCCTTCCCTTCTCTTATCCTATCCCTTAAAGTCCTCCATCTCAGACCCTTCACTCCTTCCCACTGTTTCTCTTCATTTCCAGTCCTTTTCTTTCCTTCCACTGCTTTCCATCCTCTCACCTTTCCTCTTTTCCTTCCCTTACCCTCCTTTTAAAGTCACTCCTCGTTCCCTTTAGTTTCCTTCCCCCTAACATTTTCACTTCCCTTGCCACCTGTCTCTCTTCTCCCACGGCTTCCTTCCTCTTTCCTCTCATTTGCTCCTCCCTCTCCTCTCCTACCGTTTTCCTCTTACTCCTTCTTCCTCTCCAGCACCAGCTCCTCCTCCTCTTCTTTCCTCTCCTCCTCCACCCACACCAAGGAAGGAGAAATGAAGCAAACTTACATAACGTTACTTGCTGATTATCTTGCCACGTCCGTCAAAGGCTGGAGAGCAAAACCAACACCTCCGTCGGTTCGAAAAACGTAGTAACAACTCGCCAATATTTTCAGCATGCAACGTTTTGTAATTTTCATCCTCTCCATAACTCGTTTCTTGTACACGTACGTACCTTCACCTTTCAAAATATTGGCTGGGTACTGGAGAGGGAGAAAAATGTACGTGTGTATGTATGTTTTCTCTCTCTCTCTCTCTCTCTCTCTCTCTCTCTCTCTCTCTCTCTCTCTCTCTCTCTCTCTCTCTCTCTCTCTCTCTCTCTCTCTCGTCCTTTTTCTCTATCGTTCTATTCATGGGTGTTAAAGTTTTAATAAGTGGTGGTGAGTGGTGGTGGTGGTGGTGGTGGTGGTAAATGTTTGCCTTTCTCGTCTTTTATTTATATATATGATTTAGGTCCAGGAGACTGTGTTCATCTCCTTTTTTTTCCTTTATTTTTGGGAGTTAGGGGGGACGGAGGCAGTGTGTGTGGTAATAACAACTGGTTCTCTCTCTCTCTCTCTCTCTCTCTCTCTCTCTCTCTCTCTCTCTCTCTCTCTCTCTCTCTCTCTCTCTCTCTCTCTCTCTCTCTCTCTCTCTTTCAACAGGTAATGTTACGTCAGTGTCTAGTCTCGTCTTAGTGGTGGTGATGGTGGTGGTGGTGGTGGTGATGATAGTAGTGCAAAAAAAAAAAAAAGGAAAAAAGGGAATAAAAACAAGCCTCAGTACACGACGACAAGGGAAAAGACAGCCGCAAAAAAAAAGGGACGCTAATGGAAATACCTGAGCGATCGAAGCGAGGCGGTGACGACACTCGGCTTGTGTTGTTTGGAAGCCAATTCATCACCGCCTGACTAGACCCATTTACAGAGTAGCCTTGGAACTCCCTCCTCCTCTTCTTCCTTCCTCTCTCGCTCTCTCTCTCCCCCATCTCTCTCTCTCTCTCTCTCTCTCTCTCTCTCTCTCTCTCTCTCTCTCTCTCTCTCTCTAACTCTCTCTCTTGATCCCTTCCCTTCCTTCCTCCTTTCCTCAGTCCTTTCTTCTTTCTTTCTTTCATTGCATCTTGTACGGCTTCTTTCTTCCTTTTCTCCTTTCTTTCTTCTTTCCTTACATCTTTCCTTCCTTCCCTCTTTCCTTTCTTCCTTCCTTCCTTTCTTCCTTCCTTCCTTCCTTCCCATACCATACCATACCACTTTTTTCTTCTTCCGTTTTCCTCCTTCCCAGTCTCTTTCATTCTCTCCTTTTATCAGTATTTCTTGTTCATTTCCCATCTCTCTCTCTCTCTCTCTCTCTCTCTCTCTCTCTCTCTCTCTCTCTCTCTCTCTCTCTCTCTCTCTCTCTCTCTCTGTGCGTGTGTCTTTTTCTTTCCTGTTCTTCTCTTTCTCCTATTTCTTCCTGTCACTCATCATCCCTCCCTTCCCCCTCTCAACCTTCCTCCTCCTCCTCCTCCTCCTCCTCCTCCTCCTCCTCCTCCTCCTCCTCCTCCTCTTCCTCCTCCTCCTCCTCTTCCTCCTCTTCCTCCTCCTCCTCCTCCTCTTCCTTCTTCTCCTCCTTGTCTTTTCCATCCTCCACTTCCTGCTTGTCCTTCCTCCTGCTTCTCCTCCTCTCCTTATTTTCTTTCTATCCTCCTGCTCCTCCTCCTCCTCCTCCTCCTCCTCCTCCTCCACACCTCACACTTTTTCTCGCACTCCTAAACACACCCGCCTTCATTCTAGGAAATATTAGATCATAGAAGAGTTCGATATTATTTTTTTGTGCTCTGCTTCTCGTTTTCTTTTTTCACAGAACCTCTCCGGCAGAGTTACCCGCAAGCCAACCTTCTTTCACCTTGGCCTCCACCTTCGTTACTCGTAGATTAGATATACTGGTGTTCTTGTACTGGTTCCCACAAACAGCCTCATTAGGACTAACAGGTCTGAGGGTTCTGTTTCTCTTTTGTTTTTGTTTTTTCTTTTTGTTTTTTGTGGTTTTGTTTTGCCTCCCGTGCTCTTTCTCTTCCTTCCTTCTCCTCCTCCTCCTCCGTTTCCTCTTCTCCCTTTTCGTCCTCCTTTTCCTACTGCTTTCTTTGTATGTCTTCCTTTCTCTCCTTCTCCTCCTCCTCCTCCTCCTCGTCCTTTTTTCCTCTACCTCTTTTCTTTCTCCCTTCCCATTTTTTTTTCTTTTCTTCTCTTACTAATCCTCCTCCTCCTCCTTCTTTTCATTCTCTCCTCCTCATCCTCCATTTTTCGTTCCCTCTCATCCCTCCTCTTATTTCTTCTTTTCCTAGTTTTTTTTTCTATCCTTTGTTCTTCTCCCCTTCTCCCCCTCACTCTTTTGGTATAACTCTCTCTCTCTCTCTCTCTCTCTCTCTCTCTCTCTCTCTCTCTCTCTCTCTCTCTCTCTCTCTCTCTCTCTCTCTCTCTCTCTCTCTCTCTCTCTCTCTCTCCGGATTGCTCACACTTTTTTTTCTTTTCTCCCCGGTTTCCCCTCTCTCTCTCCTTCCCTTCCTTCCCTCCTTCCCTCCATCCCTCTCATTCCCTCTCCCTCCCTCTCCTTCCCTCTCCCTCCATTTACTCCTCCACTTTATGGGAAAATTCCTCCTAAATCATATATAATGTGGAGCAAAAATGAAACTACTCAAAATGTGTTTCTGTGGAAAATTTGTGGGAAAAAGCTGACAAATATAAAACCGTATTTGTGTGGGTAACAGACAGACAGACAGACAGATAAACAGACTTGCAGAGACAGACACTTGGACAGACAGACAGACAGACAGGCAAGCAGACATGCAGGCAGACACTTAGACAAACAGACAAATAGATAGACTCACAGGGAGCCAGATACTTGGACAGACAGACATATAGACATACAGATAAAGGGACAGACTGACGGATGGACGGGCAGACCGTTATTATTGTTGTTGTTGTTGTTGTTGTTGTTGTTGTTATCTTCGTTGTCGTCGTCTTCGTCATCATCATCATGATCACCGTCAAGTATGTAAGGACACACACACACACACACACACACACACACACACACACACACACACACACACACACACACACACACACACAATTAACTTCAAACAAGCAATAGGAGCACCACGCCTTGATTTACCTATATATATATATATATATATATATATATATATATATATATATATATATATATATATATATATATATATATATATATATATATATATATATATATATATATATATATATATATATATATATATATATATATATATATATATATATATATATATATATATATACGAGTATAAAAGAAAGACTGACTAACTCTAACTGAATGACAGCTGATACAATATAAACACTGTTACTATTCCTTGTCTTGGTGGTAATCAGCTTCCATTATACAAATACCAAACATACATATACATAAAAACAGATACACACATTTACCTGTGACACAAGAACGACTGAGGAAATGACTTCTCTCTTTACGGGATGACAACTGATACAATACGAACACTGGTACTATTCCTTGTCATGGTGGAAATCAGACCAGACTCGGCCATCCACCTAGCGAGTCCCAGACAGCGTGGCGAGCGGCAGCCAGCCACGCCAGCCAGCCAAGCCAATCACTCAGTCGTTCACTCGCCTCTCCTCACACGTCACACACATTAACTCCAGGAAAAACGTGGGACTGGCACGAAAAAGTTTCCAAAAATGATGAGTGTCGTCGTCCACTGATCGCTGGCCCAGGAATGCGAGAGGGAGGGTGTGGAGGCGGCAGGTGGCGGGGTGACCTTCCTTAGACTTGCCGCTGGTGTCTGGGTGTCGAGTGGTGTGTGTGTGTCGAGGTGTTTTGGGGAGGTGGAGGGGACGGAGGGTGCTTGGAAATGAAAGGGTTGCGTGGTGACAGTGTGGTGCATGATTACACTACGTAGCTTCACCTCCCTCCCACTCCCGTACCATCCCCTTCATTTATTCTTTTTTATTGGTTCGTTTTGCTTCGTTCGTAATTTTCTCCTTCATTTTTATTTACTTACCCAATGATTTTTTAAAGGGTGTAACATGTCTTGCCGCGAGTGGTGCCCTTCGCCTTAAGTGTCGCGACCAAGGTCATCGTCTCCTCTCGGATGTTTATTCTGTGTTCTTTAAGGTTGACAGCATTGCGGCGGCGCCTTTGACACTCTTCCCTCTGACCACTTGGGCTGTGTGTCTCCTCACCTTCATCGCCGCCGCCTCGCATCACCGTCACCCACGCAGTCACTACTAACCTCGACCTTTTATTTACTTTTATCGTAACCTTCCTCTTCCACCACGTGCCGTCCTTCTGGCCGCCTCCCCTCCTCCTCCTCCTCGTCCTTCTCCTCCTCCTCCTCCGCCTCCTCCTCCTTCGCCTCCGCCTTCTCTACCACCACCCTTCTTCAATAGCAAACGCTCCTCCTCAGCTTTGTTTCAATACAGTTCTCATACTATAATTTCCTTTCATACATTTCCATCGGCTCCCTCCGCCACTTTGGAGTAATTTCAAGTTTCTGTGTCTCCCCCACTTTTGTCTTTTGTGTTTCGATGTTCGGGCCTTTAAGTAACATCATAAAGCTGCCGTTCATTTACCGGATTGCCTCGGGTTCTAGTCCCCTCCACAACCCAGAGAGAGGACTCAGAGGTGCATGCAGCCGCCAGGGAAACGAGGCTGCTGGTCTGGGCCTCCTTATCACAGGGAGAGTCTCGCTGAAGGAGCTGATCAAGGACATCCCGAGTCTTGAACCCAACTTTTTTTTTTTTTTTACGTACGTACATATATGGAAGCAAGCTGAGAGCCGGACAAGTAAAACAAAAGTGTTCGCTGTTGTTGATGCTCCATAAGGAAATAGCCGGAGTCGTATATCCAAATGCTCGAATGAATATTTTTAGATGGTCTTCTTTTGGAGTTTCTGGTCTGCTGGCCGTGGTGTCTCGCTATAAGAAATGGGGACGAGTCAGAGAAGGAAAGAATGAAGGAAGGAAGGAAGGAAGGGACTGTATTGTGGCGTTTATGTTGATGAATTGTGGCGGAGAGAACAATGATGGAACGAGGTTTGTGTGGGGATGCCGCGCTGCTCCTTATGGTGATGAGTCCCGGTGATGTGTGTGGCTGGTGACAATGAGGACTCGTGAGGTGTTGGTGAGGATGATGAGCGCACCGCCTGCTTCAGATAAATACCACTGCTTGATGTTTTGATGATGGAGTTTGCAGCGAGGTAAGAGTTCAAGTTTGAGGTGGAGGAGAGAGGGGTGGCGGGGGTAGTGCTGGTGGTGGTGGTGGTGGTGGTGGTGAATATGAAAATGAATATGAGGCGGAGGCAACCCCACTGATAGTAATGGTGAGGAAGTCAGTGGTGGTGATGGATTGTTAGAAGTAATAGGTGGTGCTTCTCTTTTTCTCTCCACCTAAGAACATCTCACATCCTCCACTACTAACACTGCTTATTTGCCTTCGATCCACCCACCACCACCACCACCACCCACGCCAGCCCCACCACTGACACCTACCATTGTGGAAACTCGCACTTGGACTCCACCTGTGACCCTTTAATCCCGCAGTGTTTTTGTGGCTCACGTTGTCACCTGAGGACTATCCCGGCAATGGTGACGGGGCCATTGTACCCCGGACGGACCCTCGCCCCGCCCTGGGCTGCACGGGAGCTCCACGTCCCCCTCGGCCGTCGCTCCCACAGTCGTCGTCATTCCTGGGGTGTGGTAGCGCGGTGGTTATAATCCTCTGAGGAATTCCTGCGGTTGTGGGGTTCGATCCCAAGAAGTGAGGGGACTGCAACTGCTGATTGATAATTTATACATGCAACTCACCACCCGCTCTCCTTCTCTGCCCCCTTGTCTCCTTCCCCCCTCCGTCTGTTGTCTTGTTGGCAGTTGTCTCATCCTTCTAGTCCCTTGTTATCGTTTGTTTTTGGAGCAGGACGAGATCATGGCATGTTTGTGGATTTGTTTTAGCAGCGGCAGGTGACACAGAGTGAGTGTGTGTGCGCCTGTGAGTGGCGGCGAGGCTGTGTTGTGCAGGTGGGGGAGGGGAATCTCTTTACCACTGCTTTTTGTTGCTGATAATGTCGTCGTGATTGATTTTATTGCTAGCAGTGTTGCTTTTTATGTTAACCTTTTATCTGTTTGCGGTTTCTTTTGCGTGAGTTTCCGCTGTTGTCAATGAAATGTTTCGGTGCTTGTCATGATTACGCCTGAACACGATCACAATGCAGCGCTTTTCTTCTTGTCGGCCCGACACGCGACGCAACGCAGGACAGTCACCCCGAGTCGGAGTTTCATGACCATATTATTTACGTTATATCGATGAGGTTAGTGCCCGTTCACCCGTGACGACCTGCGTGACGTCAGCACCGTAACTTTGTATTTTAGTCCAGCAGAACTGCTGCGTCCCTAAAAGCCCTCCAGTGCCTCAGTATTTGGTTTGTGTGGAGTCTCGATTGACGCGATGGCTCCCCGACCCTCAGTCACAGCCCACCAGGACGAGGCCTCACTCAGCCCCGATCGTAATGCAAAACCGTGTCTGCTCGTGTAATGTAATACCCAGCTTGAGGTGAGGGTGGTGCTGGTGGCGGTTTACCCAGGAGAGGGAGGAGAGAACCACACTGGGGCGTGGTGGCACAGGCAGGAGGGAGCTCTACTGGGCAAGGAGGGGTTGTGCGGGCCAGCGACACTCAGGGTACAGGACTCCCCGCCGATAAGGTGACACACGAGACGCGGGACCAGTAGCCGCTTGTCGGGGAGCTTCCCAGATCGCTTCAGGCTTCTGGAGAAAATCTTGATGTTCTTTATCAACACAAACATGTTCAGAGCGGTGACTAAGTGGGGGGAAGATTAAGGTCAGGGTTAGGTCTCCTAGCAGCAGCCTTACTGTAACAGCCTTGGGTTTTTCCGCTCGACATCTGTTACAATATCATGAAAAGGAATAAGATCCCTGTGAACAACTCGACAAAGCTTAATGAAGATATCGCTCGTGATCTTCACCTTGAGCTGTACAACAATTTCACTTCCAAATAAGTACGATTGTAGGTGGCATCGACCTCATTTTTCTTCAGACCACAAACGAAACTTCACGTTTACAATTTCTACCGATAAAGGAGGTTGGCCAAGTTCCTGGAAAACACAAAAATGTCTTCTTGATTTCTGCACCTCAAAAAAAAATTGTATAGTAAAGGAATCCACTCAAGTTGGTCAATTTAGTTGCAATAGTGTCTTGATATTTCTCTCCAAAATAATTCAAGTTACAGAAATGTAGAAATTCGAAACAAGCAGGATATTCTAGTCTACCAGTGAAAGGGATGAAACATGAAAGAATAAAGATATTGATTGACTCTTGTATCATTTAGGACAGAATCCGAATGAGAGACATCATTATAATGACTTGTGAAGCGAGGACGTGAGATGAGGACAGGGCGGCATGCAGTTAGCAAGTTCATAAGAGAAGGAACCCTAGAAATACCAGCAGAGGATAATAAGATATGCAACGTTGTGGTGGAGTGTGAGAGAAGGGGAGCTGATGAGAGGAGAAACTTTTGGTTCCAATCTGTTTAACATAGCTTTGTGAGTGTAATACCTGCACCTCTTATATGGAAACTGCACTCTATATAAGGACGGATAAGATCCCTTTATAGAGTTAACATCTGAAAGGAGGAATAATGTGGCGGAGACAAAATGAATTACCTAACTTTCTGAAGTGTTTTTTTGGCAAGATTTTTTTTTTTTTTTTTTTTTTTGGACACCTAAGGTTAAATGTAGAGGACAGCTGGGTGTCATTAAAGAAGAAGAGATTGTGTGGAAAGATCTATCGAGTAAACAGATGATGCAATGGTGTTTTCGATGCGTTGTGCCATACAAGGTTAGCCTGTTCCATTTTTCATAATGCACTACGTAACAAAAGTATACATCGGTAATAGTGTTCATTATGCATATGCTCTAACGTGCAATGATTCAGAAAAAAATTATAATCGCATACATATTTACTAAACTTAAGTCAGCCTCAACACTGTACACTTTCCAACATTCACTTTATCCTTGATGGCAGCTCTTAAAAGTGGAAAGGGGCCGCGCAACGCCCTGCCGCAGTTCCGGTCCTAACTCAGGAGCCTGAGTGCAGTGCATTTCTAATCTGATCCATTCACAGCGGCACTCCACCCAGCGCCCCGCACCTCGCCCCCGTCGGTGAGCTTGATTGTGCTGTTCTCGTCTCATTGTTTCCCTTATCATGACAATACCATTATTTCTTCTTTCTCTCCTCACCAGGTACGCGGCCCCTCCCTGCCAGCCAGCTGTTTGTGCTCCACCTTTCTTCCTTTCTCCTGCAACCCCTTGTCCTCCTCCTCCTCCTCCTCTTCCTCGGTGAGAGAGGGTGAGAGGGGCGAGGACCATCCGGGCACTCGAAGGACACACACATACACTCACACACACGCACAGGTGCTGAAGACACGTCACGTCACAGGTAAGTCTCCTTCCTCCTCCACAAAACGTAACTTCCGCCACGCTCATGGTCACTGAAATCCGGTATTTGATTATATGGTGGAGACTTTTTGCTCTTTTTCTTCTCCAAGGTAAAGTCAGGTGTTAGGTGAAAAAGGAGAAAATTCCCTCCTTATTAGTCTCCTTCTCCTCCTCCTCCTCCTCCTCGTCCTCCTCCTCCCACTACTTCGCCACAACTTCCACCTCCACCACCATCACCTCCATCTTTTCTTCCTCCTCCTCCTCTCCCTCCTCATCCCCCTCCTCCTCCTCCTCCTCCTCCCAGACGCTGCAGTAATAGCACTGATACTTGTTATTATTAGCTGAGTGGAGAGATCAGCGTATCATATCCTTTTTCATCTTCCACTATCATTTTTACGGTACTGTCAACGCTTTCTTTTGATTCCTCTCACATTTACAAGCTGGATAATGTTCGTACTCGTGTATCATGTAGGATCCACAAACAACCTCGTAAGGACAAATACGAGTGATGCACTTTGTTTTATCCCTTGCATACGTTATATGTTCTCCTTCATGCCTTCCCTGTTTTGGTAGAGTTACAGCGTGAAAGTATATAAATATTTAAGAATTTTAATGTAAGAAAATGAAGGAAGCTAGTAGAAGTTATAATTTGTTTAACTAATTCTCTTTTTTTCTGTTTAACTTATTCCTTTTTTTTTTCCGCTCAATTTAAAGATGTAATTCGCAATATTTGTTTTGACATGAACGATGCAATGCGATCTTTCCTGTGTGTGTGTGTGTGTGTGTGTGTGTGTGTGTGTGTGTGTGTGTGTGTGTGTGTGTGTGTGTGTTGTGTGCGCGCGCGATGAGAAAGAGAGAACCCCCTCATATAACAAGATCACTAAATCATAATCCCAGCATGAGGTTTATTAACTAACACTGCTACCCGGCTACCTCGCGTCCCCATCTATTATCATCCACCTCTCGCTCGACACTTCTGCTCAGCCAGTCCCCAGTCACCGCCCACGCTCCCCTCAGCAGTGGGGCGTTAGGGCGTGATATCAGGAAGTGCCTCTCTCGGCCCCCTCGACTCCCTTGGGTCTCTTGGCTCCCTCCCTTCTTTCCCCATCTTCGCATCACATTAGCATAAGCCTGCATGGGAGGGTGGCGTGAGAGATTGGCAGGGAGTGTTGGTGGCAAAGCAAGGGAGTGGAAGCATTAAGATTGTTTTGCTCTCTCTCTCTCTCTCTCTCTCTCTCTCTCTCTCTCTCTCTCTCTCTCTCTCTCTCTCTCTCTCTCTCTCTCTCTCTCTCTCTCTCTCTCTCTCTCTCTCTCTCTCTCTGGTAAATGGATATGTAGACCGATATATAAAAAGGAAGATGAACGATGTAGCTGTACATAAATAGATTAATAAGGCTAGATAGATAAATAGATTGACATAGTTACAAACACATATACAAACATTGACAGATAGATAGATAGATAAATAGATAAATATAGGTAATTGGCAGGTAAGCGAAACTCTTTCCGTGAAGGACAAAAGTCAGTGCTTTCACTTTGCACTTTGTATCTGATTTATCATCATGTGGAGGAGTCGACGTGTGTGTGTGTGTGTGTGTGTGTGTGTGTGTGTGTTGTGTCTGTGTGTATGTGTGCGTGTGTGTGAAGATAGATAAAATCTTTCACTGATAGATATCTGGAAGGATAGACATATATGGAAATAGCAAAGCAGAGAGAGAGAGAGAGAGAGAGAGAGAGAGAGAGAGAGAGAGAGAGAGAGAGAGAGAGAGAGAGAGAGAGAGAGAGAGAGAGGGGGGAAATAAAGTAGTGGGTGGTACTAGATGAACATATTTTTCTCCTTAAGCGATCAAACTCATTGCTTTCACTTTGCAAATACCATGTGGGTGTGTTGACTGGGTGGACACGCCCTGCACGTGGGGCCCATGAGGACAGGTGGCGCTCCATTCCACCCCTTTGAGCGCCGCTTACCTGCACGCCGTCCAATTACTTTAAGCATAACCGCGCGCCACCTAATTAACCTTCACTTCTTGTCGATATAGGCGCGGCAGGTAAGCGTGGCCAGAACAAGTCTATCTTTATAAAACTTTACATTTACTGGCACATGATGCAACGCCGGCGCCTTCTGCGGCCTAATGGCGCGCCGGTGGATTGATGCAAGCAAACAGGCACAAAAAGAGAGAGAAGAAAAAGATAGGAAAAAAATGTTCATACTGGAGGTGAAAGAGTGGTGGACGAGTGGAAGGAGGAAGCAGACGAAGAGAAGGAGTTGAGATGAGGTCAGGGGTCACGAGGCCCAGCTGGCGCTCGCCTGACCCACATGTTCGCCGCTGGTACAAGGAGGAGGAGGAGGAGGAGGAGCAGAGGGGAGCGGCTTCACCTGGGAGAGGGAAGGCCGCCACCACGACTCCCTTTTCACCCCCTTCACCCCTTCGCCGCCTTGGTGTGCTGGACGCCCCTTTCTCCTCTCCCCCGAGTACTCTCCTCCTGCTGTATCCGCTATTTGTATTCCTTTGTTGCCTTCTACCTGGTCACCGCCTCGCCCGTAGTCCTCTGTTATTACGTAATTGCCTCCGCATATTAAGATAGATAGACTGACGGACAGACAAATGAGTGAAGTGATGATAAGATAAATGAACAGGTATGCAAATGGATGGACTGTTCAATTAAATGATAAACAGAGTGACCGACTGATTAATTGATTGACTGATCGACCGTTCGTTAGTGCGCTCGAAGAAGGAATTGGGATGGGAAAAAAAATAATCATTAGCCATGTTAACGAGATAAAAGTTGAAGTTGTAACCTGTGGTGGAGAAAGTAAACTCACTTTCCAAACCTGTGACCTCACTTTCATACATGTCATCAGTAGAGGTACATTACAGGAGCCCGTCTTCTCTCTCTCTCTCTCTCTCTCTCTCTCTCTCTCTCTCTCTCTCTCTCTCTCTCTCTCTCTCTCTCTCTCTCTCTCTCTCTCTCTCTCTCTCTCTCTCTCTCTCTCTCTCTCTCTCTCCTTTTTTATTCACAAGTAGTAGTCGTGGCTCAGTGAGTGGCTGGCTGGTGACGTGTACTGGTGATCGCCTGATTGGCACGGCATGGCTGGAGGGCTGAGGCCGAGGACGGAGTGTGTGTGTGTGTCGTTGTCTCTGTGATGAGATACTGGTGAAAGTGACTCGGCTGTTTTCGAATGAGGTGAGTTGCAGGGCAGTGAGTGCCTTTAATTACCTCCATTGTTATGAGATACAGGTGCACATGACAGGTGACAGGCGACTTGCTTATTTCACCGGTCAGGTGAATGCGAGTGAGAGATAGAGAGTACGTGGTGCTCATGTTGTTCCCAATGTGATGATGTACAGGTGAGAGAGGCTTGATTATTTCGCTTGTAATGATATACAGGTGAGGAGAGGTTAATAGGATGGATAATTCAGACCCCTACTTGTTGTTGTTGCTCTACCTTCGGATGAACTTACACGCCCGCCCATTTTTTGTGCCTCTTTCTCGTCCAGTTTCTCTGCTGCCTTGAAACTAAACAGGTGATATCTTCCACTCCAGGCACAGGTGGTGTAACTGAGCCTGTGAAGGAATAAAAGGCATATTTTTATTCAGGTCAAGTGAGGTAACATAAAATCAGCTCGGTCTGCCGTGGAAATTAAAGCAGCAAGTGACAAGAGCGATGATGGTGATGTCACGCCTCGTCCAGGTGAGACTGTCATCACTGCTTCACGCGCCTCGTCACCTGCAAGGCCTTCAGAGAGTCGGTATTTGAGAAGACCGTCAAGGCGCGAGATGCTGTCGAAGATCAGATAGAGGCGCATCACTCCCGCCCTCTTCATTTTATTGCTAACTCCATCAGCTTCTTGAGATTTATGATAGCGTTCAACGTGGCGATAAACTTAGGCGAGTTGTTACCGATGAGGCAGCCGCTAACCTCCTTTGATATGTTGTCGCTTGAAGGGCCTCACTGATGGCGGGGCTAAACCTGTCCTGGACACCCTCGGGACCGCCGCGGCCGCCGTGCCGCCGCCTCCCCACACTGCAGGTCCATTGTGCGGAAAGTGAAACTGCCCTTCTCTGCCTGATTTGTGAGGGTCGCTCCCAACTCCTGCATGTACTCTTATATTTGAAGTTGCAGTGAATGCATCCCTGGTTAAGACAAGAGAGAAAAAGGAAAGTTTTACGCCTTGAAAGAAGACTGCTTTTTTTTTTTTTTTTCAGTCAGCCACTTGTCGTCTTTAAGAATTTCTTAGAGACTCCACCGGCCCAGACTGGCTGAATACTCGCGTGCGCCACACACAGACCGCGGCCATTGTGTCACCACCAGTTTTGCCAAAGCAGCTTTTCCAGTCGAGTTATGTTAATGAAAGTGTCGCTAATACACACTTGTACAAATCCTATTTGAAACTTAATCTTAAATATATCTTTTGGCTTTTGCCTTATTCAAACTTGTTATAATTCTATTTACTCGCAGATATTGCTGTCTCAGATTTTATCTATCTTATTTTCTTTCGTTACATTTTATGCGCTTAGCTCTTATTTTTATTGATTTTTTAATTTCTTTGCTTATTTACCTCATGTTTTATTTCCCTCTACATTTTTGTAAAGTATCTGTATCATAAGATGCTATAAGGTCCATTTCCGCCGAGGACAGGTGTATGTAGCGGTACCTGAGAATTTATCTCCTGGCGCGGACGCCCCGCCGCTGCCGACCACCACACGCCAGCCTCGCGCCACGGGGAACACGCGGGTGAACGAACCTGCGGCGTGCTGGAAGGAGGCTGTGCATGGCGGCCGGGCATGAGTTACACCCCAAGCCACCCCCGTCATGCAGGCCCGACGCTTGGCCCCGGTACCCTCACCTCCTTTCCGTGGCGGTGGGAGTGGCGCGCCGCCCCGTCAGGAGAGTGAGTAGGGAAGACCGTGGGTCTGGCTAGTAATTGGGAGGTTGGTGTTCCATGCCCCAGATGTTATATATGAGCAGCAGCCAAAGGGCCGCTACCCACGCAACGCAGTGACGGAGGTGGCGGCTCTAAAAATAGTAAAGCACGTTGACATTTGGCGCTGCTTTCTTCCCTTTAACATTTGACCCGGTGAGTGTGACAGGTCAGGCAGCCCGCCTCCTCTACGGGCACACGTCATGTCTACTGCAGATTGTGTCACCTGTGAATCACACCTTCCCCACACCACATTCCCACACATGGCGTCACGGTCAAAGTGCAATAGACAACATGAAACCTTTTTTTTATCCTCTCTCTCTCTCTCTCTCTCTCTCTCTCTCTCTCTCTCTCTCTCTCTCTCTCTCTCTCTCTCTCTCTCTCTCTCTCTCTCTCTCTCTCTCTCTCTCTCTCGTTCATGAAGACAATAGTGTTTGTGTTGGCAAGTGAACTCCTGCCGCGCCTTTATCCACCACTGCTCCACAGACTTGGCCAACGCGCCACGTGTCGCGCCGTCCCACGACACGATGGCGTAATGAGAGCAAGTCTGAAGATTGATATTTCAAGGAAGAACTTCACAGAGAGGCGAGAGACAGCGTACTTTCCCATTTACAGAGAACTTGTGACGCCGCGACATTCTTTGTCACTGAAGATAGAACCTGATCGTTGCGACACAATCGGGGAGCGCAACGACTTCCTCCTGACAGACGTGTTGCTTTTCTATATTATGAAACACTGACAGGAAATTATGATGGTGGAAGAAGATCACAATTGGATGTTCTGTTCTCCGCGCACTGCCCGAGTATCGCCAGTGACTTATCCCTCCCTGCCATCCCCCTCCGGCAGTGTCCGTACAGTACCTCCTGACCATCTGTTCTCTTCGTTCCTGGATGCACCTCATGTTTTTTTTTTTCTTTTTTTGCAGCACAAGT
>NC_087151.1:32350192-32382692 GCF_035594125.1 Scylla paramamosain | reverse complement strand
CCTCCATTGTCGGCAGGGTTTTTAGCGTTTTCTCACCCTTGTTGACACAGAAGGAAAGTGACGCCCCCGTTAGTGTTCCATTGTCTCGCTGGCCGACCCCGCGTGTGGCATTTACAACACCCGCGTGGGCCATTCAGTAAACATTGCACGCAATCACATACACGCATACACGCACTTGTACACACACTCACACAAACACACACACACACACACACACACACACACACACACACACACACACACACACACACACACACACACACACACACACACACACACACACACACACACACAGGTGATGAGACCTTCAATTACCCAGCATCAAATTGATGGTTGGGGTTTCACGCCAGTTGGTAATCCCGTTAAACCTTTTGTTTGTTTGTTTCTTGTGGTAAAGACAAAGCTGGCTAAGACATTTCTACCTGCAGTAATGTGCCGAGCGTCGCCCTCTCCAGGCCTGGCGTCTGGGCGGGCGGTGGAGCGGTCCACGACCGTAAGTGTCATGACAACCCGTGGAAAGGAATCACGTATGGCACCTGAAGTGAGCAGCCGTGCAAGGGTGTGCCAGTGACCGGGATCACGGGGTTTGCTTTCACAAGCAGTCTCCATTCTCTTTTTGTGACCAGAGAGCGGAAGGTTGTGCTCGCTGGCCGGGTCAAGGCAGCCTCGCCCCTCTGCCCCCGCCGGGCTCAGCAGGAGCAGTCGGCTGTCCGGCAGTCTCGTCAGTCAGAATTATGAATACTTTCACCTTGAGGGAGCGGGCGGGTCACTGTCCAAAAATGGCAGCTTAGGAAGGGCGGGACCTCATGGCCCGGACGGGGAAGTTAGGTGTTCAGGGTTAACTTTACCCAGGGCGTCCCCCTTGAGGTGCAAACACGCGTGGCGGCGAGGTAGTGTCCCTGCTGATATCCTTTGACAGGGCCTCCTTTGAGGCGTGCGTCGCGCAGCCTTTGATAGCAGGCAATACACGCTTCCTCCTCACGCTGCCGGGTTGCTTAGTATTCAGTACGAAGAGTCCGCCGGAATGCACGAAGCGGTGTACCGAAGGCAGCGGCAGACTCGCGTGAGTGGAGACGGTCCAGCGTTCAAACAAAGGGCAGACCCAGCACGTAAGGGACAGGGCGCCTTCACCAGTGCCTTTGTTGATTGCTTTCCCTTAGAGTCCTTAAGCGCATGATGAAAGTCCTGTTAAGCTTTCAGCGGTCATCGCCGCATTCTTGACGAAAGAGGAGGAGGATGGGGGAGAGCGGCGCCGCGGAGCTGCTGGTCACGCTGCGGCTCCTTGGTCTTCCTGGTGGTACAGCACGACGCGCGTTACGTCGTCAGGCAGCGAAATAGTATATTCTTGTTTTTTGTGTTGCCATTGCCACCAGCACAATAAATCTTCCTTTTTTAATGCAAGTCAGTCGCTGCTTTTATTATGAATCTGTCACTTTGACAGCTCATATTAATATTATGAATTGTTTCATTGTGATCCAAAGATATTAACGATTCAGGTCATCAATCTTCTAGTCACGTCATCGTGTTTGCACCACGGAACCATAATGGCGAATTTATTCCAAGGACATTCTTACCTGTCGCTATCAAACAAGGCCAATCACTGCTGCTGCTGCTGCTGCTGCTGTAGTGCTTGTTTCTGCTGCTGCCGTTGTGAATTCTGTGTAGGTGCTAAAAGCTTTCCGCCGCACACCGCTGTCGATATAATGGATCACTACTTGAAAAGGGCACACAGATTTACTTTCCCTCTTGTACGCCAATCACTATTTTTTTCTCCCTTTCCCTCTCCCTCTCTCTCCCTCTCCTCTCCATTCCTTGTTGGTCAATATTCTTTCACCGGGTTTGTTTCTTCCCTCACCGCCTCCTGCTGCCTTGATAAGATGAAAGTACACCTCCTTTCTCTCCTCCCCCTGCCCGTCCCTCTCCACATTCCCCTCCGCTCTTTTTCCTTCTTCCTCCCCATCCCTCTCACCGAGTCCCTCTTCATCACGCCCTTGTCAAGGCTCGTGTCAGGAGGATTAAGAATTCGCTTCAACCTGTGTCTTCTGACGAATCGGTCCACAATTACTAATCAGACTACACAAAACAAGTGGTATCCTCTGAGCCTCCCCACCTTTTTTCTCCCCGCCCCTGCCGTGTGTTTAGAAGGGGAAGCTTAATGAAGGGGTGGTATCGCACACTGACGCGGGCTCTTGTTGGATGAAGGGAACGGGAAAGACAAAAGGGAAAAGAGATGCAAACAGTCATGAGTTCCTCTTGCTTCCCCAAGTCAGCTGAGGAAAGTAGCGAGAGTAGGTAGACCGAAGGATGTAGTCGTGATTCTCAAGTTTAAATTCTCATACGCTTTGTTCTCTTATCAGATGTTTTAAAGGACAAAGAAATGATGACTTGGGTTTTCATGGGTGGTCTTCTCTTGTTAATGATGCAAGATCTTTATTAAACTATCGCTGAAATCAAAGAAACATCCTTTAAAGACTCCAATGACTTACATTTGTGCCTGCAAATAATTGTATTGGGGATAAGGTCCCGAAACGTGAAGTATACAGGCGTTTCATTTTTAATACTTTCAACAGACGTTACTGAGACTTTCAAGAGTTTCTTTTTTTTTTTATTTGGTAATACTTCTGCACCATTAGTGGAAAAAAAAACACCCATAAGAACCTGACTTATCACTGTGGCCTTTGAAAATAATTATTATGAGAACCTAAAGCTTTTAAAAAATACAGGCAGTGCATTGGCGTGGGTTTCATCGTCTCCTTCCCCTCAGGCTCCTTGCGTCCCGGTGGCGGCGTGACCTGCCTCGCCACGGGACGGTTTGCTTAAGGGTTGCGGTGGTCAGCCCCTTCAGAAGCCGAGGTCGAGCGTTCGTACTTTTACTCTGGACTGAACGAAGGTCCTCTCTCTCTCTCTCTCTCTCTTTCTCTCTCTCTCTCTCTCTCTCTCTCTCTCTCTCTCTCTCTCTCTCTCTCTCTCTCTCTCTCTCTCTCTCTCTCTGTGTGTGTGTGTGTGTGTGTGTGTGTGTGTCTCTGTCTGCTTTCGTCATTTCCTCGTTATATGACTAAAAAATAATAATTCTATTTCAACGCCTTTTTATCATCATACCCGAGAACTTATTTCGTCATAGCTATGTCTTCCCTCCCATCATGCGCTTATGTATATGTGTATGTATGTATGTGAAGGGCACTGAGTTATTGCCTAATGATGGGCTGGATGTAGGATGCCCCTGGGAGGTTGTGTTTGCTCATTAGACACACTCTCTGCCCCTCCTCTCTCTCTTTTTCCCCTCTCCCCTCTTCTCTTGACCCCTCCCTCCCCCTCAATGGACACTTAGTACTAGCTTATTTTTGCTCATCAATATTCACTTGCCTACCTTTCTCTTGTCTCGTGTATGTGCTTCCTTTGCAACATATATATTTATCTCTCTCTCTCTCTCTCTCTCTCTCTCTCTCTCTCTCTCTCTCTCTCTCTCTCTCTCTCTCTCTCTCTCTCGGTAAAGACCTTTCAGCCCACCACTACTTCCACCACCACCACTACCTCTACTACCGCCACCACCACCCACAAAACACGGCCCATCCCTCACATTCACCAGCACACAACGTTCCTCTCCCCTTCCCATTTACCTCTCCCCTCTATCCGCCCACTCCCCACGTCCCTCTCCCCTTCCAGTCCACTCCCATCGCCAGGCCGCACTCCCTCCCTCGTCGGCCAGGAGCTGCTGAGGGGTCACTGGTGCCTGGTCGGGTCGTCTGACACGTGTGTGCTAAGCTGTCCAAGCTGGCCTAACAAAGACGACTCGGCTCCTTGCAATCCCTTCCCTTTTCATACCCATCACCGCTCTCCGCCCCCATAGCTTCCTCCTTGCTTCCTCCTCCCTCCCTTCTGGCTTTTTGGTCGTTCGTTTTATGGTGCCTATGTGGTGTTTCTCTCTCTCTCTCTCTCTCTCTCTCTCTCTCTCTCTCTCTCTCTCTCTCTCTCTCTCTCTCTCTCTCTCTCTCTCTCTCTCATTTCTCATTTCTCACCAGTCCACCAGTCCCATTCCCCTCCCAAGCCTCTCCTCGCTCCTCGGTCATCACTCTTTCTTGCCGCCACGTTCCTCAGATTATTGAACTGTAAACCTTGGCGATTATATGAACCTTTGAACATTTTTCCCCGATTTGGTCGATACGCGGGAATGAGCCTCGCTTGGACTCGCCTGTTCTTTGTACTGGGGCGAGTAACAGGAGGACACAAAGTCACAGAGCAGCATGGTCTTGCGCAATGGCTCGAGTCTTCCTCACGCTTTCCATGGAAGTGTTCTGTAATGTGCTGGATTTTTATTTTCATTCCCCTTGACCTGTGCTACTTAAGATCGTGAGGAGGCGGCGAGGCGACAGTGCGTGTGTGGCTCTCTCAAGGAGGACGCCTGACCGCTGGAATATTTTAATTGTCTGCACCTACGTAAGTGTAGACTCTTCCCTAACATTTTCTTCCATCCTTTTTTCTTGATTATGTTACGCTTCACTCTTGTTTTCCTTGTTTCTGCTTCCCCTTGGCAGTTTTCGTTGTCATTTCATGTATAATTCTCTTTATCTAGCTTATCCAAAGTGTGGCGTCTTTCTTTTTATTTTTGTCCCTGATTTCCTCACTCTACACTTTTATTTTACTCGTTTTTGCTTCCCTTCGTCTTTTTTTTTTTTTTCGTTGTCAATTCATGTGTAGCTCTCTTTTTCTTGCCAGTGTGTAACTTCTCTAGCTTGTGGCGTCTTTCTTTTTTATCCTTGTCCTTGATTTTCTCACTCTATGCTCTCTTCTTTTGTTCATTACTTCTTTTTCGTTGTATTTTTTCGTCGTCAAATGTCTTTTTCGTGTCATCTTCTCTCTGTGCCCTTGTCTGACTTCCCGAACGTGTGGTGCCTTTCCTTCCATTATCCTTGTCTTTAGCTCTCTCACTCTTCACTCCCTTTCTTGTTCTGCACATTATTTCTTCCCCACGTCAGTTTTTGTTGTCAAATTTACTTCTCCCTATTCTGCCACATTTTCTTTCCGTCCCCGTGTCTCATTTCTCGACTCCTCCGGGATTGGGAGCAGTAAGTGTTCGACCCACAATGCTCCATTAGTCGCGTGGCCCTGGGAGCTGATTGACTCTTTGTCTCGGGAGATTTGTCTCGAAAAACACGGAAAAATTTAGCATTCCTGGCTTTATTGCTGTGTTTGGCTTTATTGTCGTTTTTTTTTTATTATTGTTAAAAATAGTAGCAATAGTAGTAGTAGTAGTAGTAGTAGTAGTAGTAGTAGTAGTAGTAGTAGTAGTAGTTGGCGAGGTCACTCAAGGCGCAATAAGCAGTGTGTCTGATTTGTGTGTCCGATTTTATGCTCGCACGTATCATTGCCGCCTTCTCCTCCACCTCCTCCTCTTTCTCCTTTTATTTCTTTCTTCTTTATTTAGTGCATATGGTTGTTGTTATTGTTGTTCTTATTGTTATTGTTATTCTTATTATTATCATCATTATTATTTTTCGTCTTCCTCTTCTTCTTCTTTGTCTCCTCCTTCCCACACGAATTAAGGAATGGAATGAACGTGAGGCACCGAAGCTTTAGGGAGAGAAGAGAGAAGTGCGTAGATGAGAAGACCTGAATTCCCATTATAAATTTATACACACACAATCATGTTAGAATTTATACATTTTTTTTTTACTTCCTTGCACCACCTCCTCTTCCTCCTCCTCCTCCTCCTCCTCCTCCTCCTCCTGTCTCTTCCTTCCCCTCCGCCCTGCCACGCCACGCCCTTCCCTACCCTCGCGTCGTCCTAATAGAGATGACATCATTACCCTCCAAAAAAGCCTCACACTCTGGATGTCTCATCGGGTTTGTCCCACCTGCTTACATTGGTCAGGTCGTATTCGTGTTCCCTTGGTCCAGTTAGACTCTATGGGGACCGTCCTTGTGTTCATGAGAGTTACGGTACTTTATTGATGGGGACAAGGATGGGAATGAATACTCTCTCTCTCTCTCTCTCTCTCTCTCTCTCTCTCTCTCTCTCTCTCTCTCTCTCTCTCTCTCTGATAGCGTGTAGGAGTGTGTGTAGGTGTGAGGAAGAGGAACCACCGGTGTTACTTCCATTTATTATCATGCAAAACTCCTCCACTTTTACTCTCGTGGACCAAGACGAGGAGGAGGAAGAGGAGGAGGAGAAGGAGGAGGAGGAGGAGGGAAAGGAACGCAGCGAAAGGTCACGTACTCGTATATGCGTGGATATGTGTGACTTATTGTGTGTGCCGTCACCCTAAATTCATCTCCAGTGCTTAGACTTTTATATTTGTATCCCTTCTCCATCTTAAATACTCACTCTCCCTCTTGTCACCCTCTCTCTCTCTCTCTCTCTCTCTCTCTCTCTCTCTCTCTCTCTCTCTCTCTCTCTCTCTCTCTCTCTCTCTCTCTCTCTCTCTCTCTCTCTCTCTCTCTCTCTCTCTCTCTCTCTCTCTCTCTCTCTCTCTCTCTCTCTCTCTCTCTCTCTCTCTCTCTCTCTCTCTCTCCTGACGGTACGTGTGTATATATATATTTCCCTTCGCCTCGTTTTTCTTTTACTTCTTTGTCTCCTGGGTAATAACACACTCACGCCAACCCATTACTCTGCACTAATGTTTTCCATGAATGTGTTTCCTCTTTAAGTCTTTTGTGCGAGTGTTTTTTTTTTTTTGTTTTTTGTTTCCTTTTTTTGTGATTTTTTTTTTTTTGCGGGGTTGGAATTTTGAGGGTTTGTATGTGGAGTTTTCTTTGAGTGTGGGTGTGTGTGTGTGTGTGTGTGTGTGTGTGTGTGTGTGTGTGTGTGTGTTGCTCTGCTTATTTTCAGATGCTGACAACTTTCATACATTCTCTCTCTCTCTCTCTCTCTCTCTCTCTCTCTCTCTCTCTCTCTCTCTCTCTCTCTCTCTCTCTCTCTCTCTCTCTCTCTCTCTCTCTCTCTCTCTCTCTCTCAACATTCACGTGACGAAAAATCTAATTCGGGAAAGGTCTTGGAAGCAAAACAAAAATAATAACAAAAAAGAAGAAACACTTAAACCAAATTGCCTCATTCAGAGAGAGAGAGAGAGAGAGAGAGAGAGAGAGAGAGAGAGAGAGAGAGAGAGAGAGAGAGAGAGAGACTATTTAACTCAGTGCAAGAGATCTTATAAAAACAATGTAAGACTGCAGTTCCCGGTGTAAAATTTATCTTTACAGCTCGGTATATCCTAATGTGTGCATAGCTTAACCTTCCAACCTACCCACTCACCCTCTCTCTCTCTCTCTCTCTCTCTCTCTCTCTCTCTCTCTCTCTCTCTCTCTCTCTCTCTCTCTCTCTCTCTCTCTCTCTCTCTCTCTCTCTCAATTTGTCTATCTATCTGTCTATCTATCTATCTATATATCAATCAGTCTATCCATCTATCAGTCTATCAATCTATCTATTTATCTTTTACCTTCCACGTCCTTGTCATATCTCTCTCTCTCTCTCTCTCTCTCTCTCTCTCTCTCTCTCTCTCTCTCTCTCTCTCTCTCTCTCTCTCTCTCTCTCTCTCTCTCTCTCTCTCTCTCTCGTGCATATGACCTCCCTCACACCCACGCCTGCACGCTAAACTCCTCCCCGCCTTGCCCTTCCTCCACCCCAGACCACACCCACGCTGCCTCCCTCCTTTCCTCCCTGTCCTACTAAGGGGAGTGTTTTATCACAATATTGATACTTTCCTCCAGCCATGACCTTTTCCTGTGGTGTGACCCTCCTCCTCTGTATACCTTGCCACTCCCAATATGACCCGCCACTCCCCCATGCGACCCTTACATACATACGTCCACACTCCCTCGGTGACTTCAGCGTCTGGAGTGGATGACTGTGTGTGTATGTCTGTCAGTCTGGTTTGTTCTTTGCAGTGTCTTCTTTCGTTACTTTTGTCTTCTTGTGTCTGTGTGACCTCATGTTTTTTCTCTTGGTGATTTACTGCTGTTCGGCTCCCACGGTGACCTCTTAGTTCCCCTCCTCGTCCTCCTTTTCCTCCTTCTCCTCCTCCGTCTTCTTCCCCTGCGGCTGCGTTCTCCCTCTCCCTCCCTCTCGCTCCCGCTCTCTGTCTCTCTCTGCCCCTTCCCGTCGCTGTAGTGTGCAAAGAGGTAGACGGGCGTTCCCAGTACTTTCACCTCAGCTAACTCATCGTGGTCACTCTAAATGTTATACTCTCTCTCTCTCTCTCTCTCTCTCTCTCTCTCTCTCTCTCTCTCTCTCTCTCTCTCTCTCTCTCTCAGTTCAGCGGGTCAGTTTATATTCCCATGAAATTGTTTACATTTTCTTTAATAGCCATTGTAATCTTGTTGTGGGGCAATAAATGGCTATGTTTAAAATCTCTCTCTCTCTCTCTCTCTCTCTCTCTCTCTCTCTCTCTCTCTCTCTCTCTCTCTCTCTCTCTCTCTCTCTCTCTCTCTCTCTCTCTCTGTTTACCCAAGCTGAAGGCGAGTCACAGCGGTGCTAAGCCAGGTCCTGACACCACATTTTTTTTGCCCCGCAGAACCGAGGACCTGAGCGCCTTCACAGGGAGAACCTTTCTTCTCACCACCGCGTTGGGCCAGGTAAGGGCGGCGTGGTTTGGGCAGAGGCGTAATAGCAAGAGTGTATTTTCTTTTTTTTTTTATCTTCCTCGTTCTTTCTTTTTCTCTTTTATCTATCCATCGCGCCCGCAGATGAGGTGATGAAACCGAATTCCTCACTGAGAAAGAAAGAAAGGGAAAGGAAAAGAAAGAAAGGATGGGGAATAAGGAGAAGGTAGGGAGGGAGGGAGGAAGGGGGAAGGATTGGGGAAGAATGGAAATCTGTGAGAATGAGAAAAAAAGGATGTAGAGAGAGAGGGAGTGGAAGGGATGTGGTCTAATGGAATGGGGAATGAGGAAGAAATGGTTAAGAGGAAAAGACACACACACACACACACACACACACACACACACACACACAGAGAGAGAGAGAGAGAGAGAGAGAGAGAGAGAGAGAGAGAGAGAGAGAGAGAGAGAGAGAGAGAGAGAGAGAGGTGGGGGGATTTATGAAGGAAAAAAATCGCAAAGGAAGAATCAGTGAAATGGAAGTCTTGAGGAAGATGCCTCATGGGGGAGCAGTGGAGTGAGAGAGAGAGAGAGAGAGAGGAGGAGGAGGAGGAGGAGGAGGAGGAGGAGGAGGAGGAGGAGGAAAGGCGAAACACTCCCGATCTTCTGCCTGTCTGACTGTGACTCACTTTCACCTCAGCATATTCTTCCCCTCTCCTGTTGGACCTGTGACCCCACCCTCTCTCTCCTTTCCTTCCTTCCTTCCTTCCTTCCTCCCCTCCTTCCCTCCTTCCCTCCCTCCTTTCACGTCCCCTCGCCGTTACTTACCTTTCTCCAGCTTCCTTAATTGTTTATCACGATCTCATTACCGCTTCTCGGGTTCTTGTTTTTTCTTCACCACCTTTCCTGATAATTGTATGTACATATATATTACCACATTTGGTCAAAAAAAAAAATAAGGTTGCGGGGGTGGGCAGCGAGAGAGAGAGAGAGAGAGAGAGAGAGAGAGAGAGAGAGAGAGAGAGAGAGAGAGAGAGAGAGAGAGAGAGAGAGAGAGAGAGGGAGGTTGGAAAGTAGTTTTTAATATGTCGTTGTAGCAATGGTGTCAATGGTGGTATTAAGAATAGTAGTAATAGTGGTAGTAATTGTAATAGTAGTGGTAATAGTAGTAATTGTAGTTGTAGTAGTAGGAGTAGGTTTATTATTGGTGGTTATTGTAGTATTCGTCGTAGTAGCAAGAGAAGTAGTTGTAGTAGTAGTAGTAGTAGTAGCAGCAGCAGCAGCAGCAGCAGCAGCAGCAGCAGCAGCAGTAATAGTAGTAGTAGTAGTAGTAGTAGTAGTAGTAGTAGTAACAATAGAAATAATAACAGTGGTGGTAGAGAAACAGAAAGACACTAGGAACAGCAGCAGCAGCAGTTTTTCCAATCCACGTCATGAATCCAATGAAAAGAAGGCGAGGCAATCAAGAGACAATGCTCCTGCCACCCCTGACCCCTTAGGCAAACACACACACACACACACACACACACACACACACACTGCCAGCGTCAAGGCAGTGATGGCCATAATGCGTTACGTCAGGCGTGTTGCTAATTAAGGTACCCGTGAGTCCATACAACACCGCTGGTTACAGAGAACGGGACCCAGATTCTTTGCAAACACACTCCCGGAGGCCGCTGCTCGTACTGTGCGGGGAAAAGTGACTTTACTAGACAAGGGAAAGAAAGACAAATCTACTGGTGGGGAATGCAGATGAGCTTTTAGGTACGGGAGGAGGTCGGGAGGTCGGGAAGGGAGAGGAGCGAGGGCGTGTCAGAGAGCGGGAGGTGCACACGGGCGGCGGAGGCAGGTAGGGGCAGGTAAAAGTTCCAGGTTACATCATGAAGAAAACGTGTGTCGGGCGCGCTCATCCCCAGCGCGCGTGACCGCCATCGCCACCTCGCCGCGCCTGAAGGAGGGCCGGGCCCCTTCACCCCCTCCGGCCTCGAGAAGGTCGGAGGAGAGGCACATTCGTTTCAGCGCTATGAATACCATTTATTTAAAACTATTTCCTTCCTGTCCAGCGTGAATAATTCCCTCCAAATCCTCGCCACGAGCAGTGGAGTCCCTTGACACACATGAAGACAAGCCTTTCATGCGTCATCCCGTTTGGGAAATGTTCACCGCAGTCTTGTTTTGTGCCGACACGCACGCTGAATGATGAGCGGTGTAGGCCTGTCGGTCAGGCGATGAATAACAGCCTGTTAGCGCCTCGTATCTGGGAGTGCTAAGTAAAGAAGATAACCTTTCTCAACAACCTGTTTGGAAAGTACCAATTGGCGTCCTGTTTTCTTTCTCGACTTATAACTCCGCTCGTTTTCATCAGGGAAGCCGGAACGAGAGGAACGAGAGGCTGCATCTGACGCTGAGGTTTCTCACCTGCCTCGTAAAGGTCAAAGTGACGGGTCACTCACTCAGCGGCGAGACATGACCCTCCCTCCCTCCAGCCCCACCCACCCATCCACCCACCTACCTGCCCGCCAGACTCTCCCACTGACTGTTTGTGTGTGTGTGTGTGTGTGTGTGTGTGTGTGTGTGTCAGAGAGAGAGAGAGAGAGAGAGAGAGAGAGAGAGAGAGAGAGAGAGAGAGAGAGAGAGAGAGAGAGAGAGAGAGAGAGGCGTGTTGTTGCATCACATATCCTGTATTTCTTTATCATTCTTACGCGAGAGTCGACCATTGGAACTTGAACATTGAGTCTGGGAACATTACATCAGTCAAATTTCAGCAATCAGAAGGAGAGCGAAGGAGCAACTTCCAGACATTGCCTCCGGGACTGTCGCTGTGGCGTCAGAAATACGTCTTGCCTGAATCTTATCTTTGGTCAGGCTTTGTGGATACGCTCCAGGCACTAATTAAAGACAGGGAATTCGTAATGTAGAATCAACACACACACACACACACACACACACACACACACACACACACACACACACACACACACACACACACACACACACACACACACACACACACACACACACACACACTGATCCCAAGCAAGAGTCTTACCGTGATACGAAGCTTCCTGGTCCTGCGGCGCAAGGCAGCGGGCGCGGAGCAACACGCCAGCGCGGAGCCGCCGGGAGGGGGAAGTCAGTGCCCGATCAGAGGGTCAGGAAGGTTAATGCTCTTAATCAAGCGGACATGAACTACCGCCATCCTTATCTTGTTCCTTCTAGACTCATCAACGTAAGAATTTGCAAATTATCCAGTACCGTCTCGGGATAATCGAATCTCGTCGTGTTATTAAACGAAAAGAATTCCACTTCACTGTATAGGTACGCTAAGGAGAAGCTGCCTCCACTGGTGCTTACGCGCACCCCTCCCTCCCACCCCTGCCTTTCCCCTCCTACTCCCCCAGCCTCTCCCTTGCCCGCCGCCAGCAGGTTCCCAAGGCAGACGGCAGATTCAGCCAATCCGATGCCCTGCTGCCGCCCCCTTCACTGCAGTGTACTGAACCGACAAGTTTGAACATTTTAGTTTTTTTTTTTTTTTTCGACTTTTCCAATCGTCATCCTCCTCCAGGATATGAGAGCTGAAGAAATGCACTCACTCACACACACACACACACACACACACACACACACACACACACACACACACACACACACACACACACACACACACACACACACACACACACACACACACACACACACACACACACACACACACACACACACACACACACACACACACACACACACACACACACACACACACACACACACACTATCGTCACCATCATCATCATCATCATCATCATCGTCATTATCACAGCTAGTAATAGATGACAGCATACAGTGTCATTTCTGTCAGTGGGAGCAGACAGTCTAGCCAGGGCGGCGTAATGATGCGGTGCCGTTTAACGTCTGTGCCGGCACGCCACCCACGCCGCCTTGTCGCTTGCGCCGCCGAAACTGTAGTATCACGCACGTACTCAGGAGGGTCACGTTTGGTTCACTCTCCATCTCCATCTGATGGGGCGAGTCATTCACTCTATCTGATGCACGAGGCCGTTGGATCCACAAGTGAAACAAAAGAGAGAAATCCTCGTCCGGGGTGCTGCGCCTCCCCTCCATTCCTTTGTGTGGAGGTTCGGGAAGGCAGCAGGAACTCTCTCCCCATTTGCGTGGACGCGTGGCTCAGTGTTCGGCTGCTGGCGGAAGCCTTCGAGCCATGACCGATAACCAGCTCCAGTTGGTTGGTAATGCCCTAAAATGTATTCAGAACAAAATATCACTATAGTTGCCAGGTTGTGTCAGGCTGTTGTCAATGGCAAGCACCGCAACCTCACACAGGACAGTAGCTGCATTCGCTTCACGAGCTATCCACCGTGTGTTTTGTCTCTCGCTGAGTATTTGTCCAGTGAATTGCTTTATGAATCAGTTTAATAATAATTGTCAAGCTCAGTGCGGGAGTCGAGTGCATGGAGTTGAGGGTCTGGAGGAGGCATCATCCGGCAGCTGTGGAGAATGCGTGGCACACGCCGCTCTCTTGTAGTACCCGCCTCATTCTTGCCCGTACCCGCCTTACCCTCGCCTATAACCATCTTACCCGGGCTTCTTTTCACCACCCGGAAGGGCCTGGTTAACATAAGCAGGAGGAAGTAACTCATGAGGAAAACTAAAGAGGTGAACGTGGAGGGTGTGGACACCACACGTCCGGTGAGACCTATGGTGATGGGTGCGGTATGTTATGGAGCCCAGCCAGGTGTCATGGACGGGGCCCCGATATATCTCTGTTGACTAGCTCCTTAAAGAAATTATTTTCTTGTTTGGTTGACGTGTAGGAGCCTAGGTTCTTGCCGACAGCGGTATCCTGAAGGTTATCAGGAGCTTCCTTTGTCCAGTATGTTCTTTTGAGATCTGTTGGAAATATAACTTTACTCATTTGCCAGAACACGCATGCGCTTTGGTGTGCAGCGTCCTAGCTTTCCTCGCATCCGCGGAGGAGGGTAATGTTTTGTTGCATCCCATAGTCTCCGAGTACCGCGGGGTCGCTCAGGGTCAGCACTCACCGCCCGTGATGGCCCGTTCACGGCACAGCCACGAGCGGACCGACGCGCCCTCCGTGGTTCCATGGCCATTTACTTCCTGGGTGTGTCGCAGCATCAGGGCGAAAAAGGTGGGAGGCCTCCGCGGACGTTCACCTTGAGAGCTAAACACAGGGTGGAAGAGACGACGCGTCATCCCGAAGAGGGGAACATCTTATTCCTGCTGTCGTCCTCGCCCACACACGCCAACGGAATTTTTCTCTCTCTCCCAGCCTTCACTGAACCAACTGCAAAGTAAAACTCTCCAAGAAAGAACGGCATGCCCGAGACTGTGCACGCAAATACTTTTCCCTGTCAAAATAAGATCGGTTTACACAGTTGTTTATGAGTTTGCACGCTTTGTTTGCAGTGACTTGACATGGCTGCAGGAGGATGTTATGGGAGGCAAAACAAGCCGAGGGGCCTCCATCGCTTCTTCTCCCTCTCGGGCACGGGCTGCGCGATGCTTTACCCTTGTTCCCAGGGATTCCCAAGTCCCCACGGCCCGTGTTGACCTCTCACGTTCTCACTTTTCTGGGCCACTCTCGCTTTTCTGTCTAATTTCTCATCTGCATCGACTTTCACATTTTCCCCCGCCGAACTGTCCTCCCCTCACGAAGTCACTCTGTCACTCTTTCTTCGTTCACTTCCCAACACCAAGTCCTCTTAGTCCAGGCGACCACGCGACCCGCCCTCGCCATTTCAGGATCAATCTTTCCTCTGCTTACCTGCTCACCATTTCTCCATGCCGCTCCTCATCCTCTTGTGGCAGACGGGAATGAACGCCGCGCTGAGATAAAACTCTCTTCCCCAGTTAATGGTGTGATGTGCCGGCTTGTGATTAAAGGTAATATTTATTGATTTATTTTCATATATTACATTCACAGCTCACGTGCGTTGATAACTGTGATTTGTGTGAATCATGAAAATTTTGGGAAGTCATCCTGAACTTTCGTTGCAAGTAAATCCGACTTTCCATTTCCTGATTAGCATTCACACACACACACACACACACACACACACACACATGTCAAGGTACTTAGAGAGGCCATCGACGTACATGACATCAAGTGTGGGTGCTGGCATGATCGAGAAGGGAGCGTGACCGATGGGGATGAAGGATGAGAGCGAGGACTGCTTGCGGCAGGAAGGAGAGCAAGGAGGCTGACTGAGGCGCGAATACTGCTTGCTTCTTCTTCTTCTTCTTCTTCTTCTTCTTCTTCTTCTTCTTCTTCTTCTTCTTCTTCTTCTTCTTCTTCTTAATCCTCTCATTCTCATTCTCATTTTCCTCCTTCATTTTCTTTTATCATCGTCTTCATCACCATCTTCTTCTTCTTCTTCTTCTTCTTCTTCTTCTTCTTCTTCTTCTTCTTCTGCTTCTGCTTCTTCTTCTTCTTCTTCTTCTTCTTCTTCTTTTCATTCTCATTCCGATTTTCCTCCTCTTTTATATTCTTTCCTCATCTTCATCTTGTTGTTCTTTTTGTTCTTGTTCTTCTTCGTGCTCTTCTTCTTCTTCTTCTTCTTCTTCTTCTTCTTCTTCTTCTTCTTCTTCTTCTTCTTCTTCTTCTTCTTCTTCTTCTTCTCCACCTCCTCCTCCTCTTCCTCCTCCTCTTCCTCCACCTCCTCCTCAACCTCCATCTCCTCCTCCTCCTCCTCCTCCTCCTCCTCCTCCTCCTCCTCCTCCTCCTCCTCCTCCTCCTCCTCCTCCTCCACTTCTTCCTCCTTTCATCATCATCATCTTCGCTGGTGGTAAGGCAAGAAGAGGCAAGCAGGAGATAAGGCGATAAGAAGCAGCAATCAGCAAGGAGGCTGGTGCAAGAACAGGCGATAGATCAGATAACGAAGCAAGACGATATTGAGATAAAGACCGTAAGGCTTATTATATAGAAAGTAATAATTATTGCAACAGCCATGTAGCCAGAAAGGAGGTGTGTCAGGTTAGCGACTTGTCTGCGATGGTTTGAGAAAGAGAGGGAGAGGGGGAGAAAGAGAGAAAGAAAGAGAGAAAGAAAAAGAAGTATGGGGAGTAGGGAGTGAGTGTCAAAATCAACAAAAGAAAACCAGCTTCACGTATTTGAATATTTGAATGAGGTGTTTCCTTTACGAACAAAACTATGAGGAAGCCTGGACTAAGAGAGAGAGAGAGAGAGAGAGAGAGAGAGAGAGAGAGAGAGAGAGAGAGAGAGAGAGAGAGAGAGAGAGAGAGAGAGAGAGAGAGACAGAGAAGAAATAACAAGGGGCCAAAGAATAATAAGACCTGAAGGTTAAGACATCAATTAAGAAAAACTGTTGACAGGCACCAAAGACTCGAAGGCAAATAATCAAACAGAGAAAACATGAGGGGAAATATATTAAAGTGAAGCCGCGGAAATTACGAGGAAGGAGATGAGATGAGATGAAAGGAGAGGAGGCGATCAGGGGAGGGGGGGACAAGATGAGTAAAGGTGAGGCAGTTGAGGCAGGTGAGGGGCGCGCCAGGTGGGATGAGTGTTGGCCATGAGTCAGGTCACGAGCAGCTAAGGTCAAGGGCCTCACACACCCTTCAGAGGACCTTGCGTGCCCTTAGGATGTGATGTGACGTAAGAGCCGGATGCCCCACCTTCTCACCCCTCTCCCCTCCTGCCGTCCTTTTGTGCTACTCCTGTTCTGTCCTCTCTCTCTCTCTCTCTCTCTCTCTCTCTCTCTCTCTCTCTCTCTCTCTCTCTCTCTCTCTCTCTCTCTCTCTCTCTCTCTCTCTCTCTCTGGGTTTTCATTTGTTTTGATTTTTTTTTCTTTTGCCGTTACTGATGCAGAAATCCTGTTAAAAGAATCGCTAGAATCAAGAAAGCATTCTTTGAAAATCCTAATAACTTCCACCAGAGATCCGTAAAAAGTAGTTAAGACGACGAAGCGTTGCAGAATGCAGTCACACACACACACACACACACACACACACACACACACACACACACACACACACACACACACACACACACACACACACACACACACACACTAAAACGTACAATAAGCCGCACCCAATTCTGCTTCCACACGTGCGTGCACACATACATCCCTGTACAAACTTCCATAAACGTACATACACACACCCATGAATACACACACACACACACACACACACACACACACACACACACACACACACACACAGATACATACGTACATACACCCACACCCAGTTCCATATACGCCCATACACCCTCCTATACATTAATATGCTGACAAACGCTCTCTCTCTCTCTCTCTCTCTCTCTCTCTCTCTCTCTCTCTCTCTCTCTCTCTCTCTCTCTCTCTCTCTCTCTCTCTCTCTCTCTCTCTCTCTCATTGTCACATTGATATCGCAAGCAGAGATGTGACAGAAACAAGATTGGAAATTGTTGAGGTACTAAATTTAAAACGTCAGAGAGAGAGAGAGAGAGAGAGAGAGAGAGAGAGAGAGAGAGAGAGAGAGAGAGAGAGAGAGAGAGAATGGGAGAATAGGAGAACAAAAGAATGCGCAAGGCATAATTAACAGTAATAGTGATTTCATAACGAGATAAGGAATGACAAACGCTGCATTTGTATAATTGAATCCCCACAGATAAAAAGACAAAAGCTGATTACCCTTCTCATCATCCACCTCCTCCACCTCTTCTATCTTCTCTTCCAACCTCCTCCTCCTCCTCCTCCTCCTCCTCCTCCTCCTCCTCCTCCTCCTCCTCCCACGCACTCAAGTATATTTTTCTTCCTCTTTTCTTTCCATAATACTTCGCCTTTGTCTCACTGTGGATGTATATATGTGCGTACGTACGTGCGTCTTTTCACTTCTCTTTACCCGTGTGCTCACCAAGACAGTAATTGATCAAGTCACTGGCGGGGCGGACGAGAGGCGGGTTGCTGGTGCCGCTGCTGTTGTGGCGGCAGCTGTGGGGATCGTGGTCAGCGGGCATCCCCCTCGACCATCCCAGATTCTTGACCCCTGACACTCTGGCTTGGTGGGAGAGAGAGAGAGAGAGAGAGAGAGAGAGAGAGAGAGGGAGAGGGAGAGGAGAGGAGAGGAGAGGAGAGATGAGACGAGGGGAGTGTATATAAATCTAAAAAAAGAGGGACACGAGTGATTTCCAGAGAGAGAGAGAGAGAGAGAGAGAGAGAGAGGGAGGGAGAGAGAGGAGTGATAGATTAGTTAGTAAGGAAATGAAGGAACAGACGAGAAAGGAAAAGAATAGAAAGAGAGAGAGAGAGAGAGAGAGAGAGAGAGAGAGAGAGAGAGAGAGAGAGAGAGAGAGAGAGAGAGAGAGAGAGAGAGAGAGAGAGAGAGAGAGAGAAAGCAAACAAGAGATAAAGAAAATGAGAGGCAGGAGGAAAAACTCAAAACTGGTGAGAGGAAGAGGAGAGAAAGGAAGAGTGAGGGAAAGTAGTAGAGGAGGAGGAGAAGAATGAGAGAAAATAACGAGAGGAGAGAAGGAAGAAAATTGTGAAGATAAGAAGACGGTGATAAGTTAAAGATAAGAAAAGTCAAGGAAAAAAAACAGAAAGGAGAGAAAGAGAGAGAGAGAGAGAGAGAGAGAGAGAGAGAGAGAGAGAGAGAGAGAGAGAGAGAGAGAGAGAGAGGAGAGGAGGCGGGAGTGCAATGGGAGGATTTAAGAGATAAAAAAAAAAACACACGAGGAGTAAAGAGACAGAAAAAGAAAAAGAAGAATAAAAGAGACCATTGGTATGCACAAGTGTGAAAACATGAAGGGAAAAAGGAAGAGAAATTAACAGGAAAGGAAAAAAGAAGCAAGGAAGGAATGCAGATGGCTGAAGGTATACTATCCTTACCTCTCCCCTCCTCCTCCTCCTCCTCCTCCTCCTCCTCCTCCTCCTCCTCCTCCTCCAAGATGGATGGTGGGCCAGAAATCGGAGGTGATCCAAAATCCCTCTATTAGTATTGGTAGTGGTGGTGGTGGTAGTGATAGTGGCGATAATGCTCTTAATGACGAGGACGGAGACGTAAGGAGGGTGACGATGGGACTTGTGACTGAGAGGTGGTGACGCCCGCTTGGGACACTGCGCTGGCGGTGACGCTGCGGCGGATAGTGAAGGTCGCAGGTGTGGCAGGGTCGTGGGAGGGGGTGTGGAGGGGTGAAGGGGGAGTCGGTGGGTGGTGGTGGTGGTGGTGGTGGTGGTGGTGGTGGTGAGGGTTGAGGCGCGACCAGACTGGCGATGAAGACAGTGATGTCCGTCGACCAAGGAGTAGGAGGAGGAGGAGGAGGAAGAGGAGGAGGAGGTGGAGGTGGAGGTAGAAGAAGGAGAAGAGATGATCTGAGTCCTGTCCGGGAGTAAGGGAGAGTACTTTTGTCCCCTCTCATTCCTCCCATTCCTACCCATTCCTCCCTTTCCCACTTCATCTCCGTCTGTTCCTCTCCTCTCCCGATGGTGACGCAGATGGTGTGAACAATGAAAGGAAAATATGCAGCGCTTCCAGGTATGTCATCAAGCTGCCGCGTCTCTCTCTCTCTCTCTCTCCTCTCTCTCTCTCTCTCTCTCTCTCTCTCTCTCTCTCTCTCTCTCCTCTCTTCTCTCTCTCTCTCTCCTCTCTCTCTCTCTCTCTCTCTCTCTCTCTCCTTTTCTACTTATATGTACATGTTATTTTTTTCCTTCTTGTATTTATTGCCTCTTTTAATGTTCCTTGAAATCACTTTATTGCTGCTAACATTTTCCTTCTTCTCTCCTTCCTATGCTTTATCCTCCTCACCATTTTCGCCTTCACCATCATCGATCATTATCATCACCGTAGTCTTCATTATCATCGTCTTAGTTTTCGTCGTCTTCATCCGTCGTCGTATGTTGGATATCTTCCAGGTTCCACGGATCCTCGTCCTTTTTTGTTTCTTTTTGTACTGTTCCCCGAGTTTAAACATTCCCGCTCGTGCACACAATGGCGGCAGTGATGTGAAGGCATGAGCTTGGTGTGGTGTGGCGTGGCCGGGGCTCAGGGTGTGATCAGCGGGGCTGGCTCGGTGGTAGTGGTGATAGTGGTGGTGGTGGTAATGGTTATTCTATATTGGTGGCATTAGCGTGGCCGTGGAGGGATCAGGGGTGTTAGCAGTGGTGGTGATGGTGGCGGTTAATGGTGTGACGATGGTATGGTAATGGGGTGGCATGGCGGGGATGCTTATGGAGATGTGTTAGGGATGGTATGGTAATGATGATGTGTTTATGTGTAGCGGTATGGTAGTAATGTGTTGGGATGGAGGTGGTGATGTGGCGATGCTGTGTCGTTATAATAGCGGCGGCGTGGCAGCGGGAGAAGTAGCAGGGGAAGGGGCAGGAGTAGCAGCAGTGGCAGGAGCAACAATAACAACAGCAATAACATCAACATGGGCGGCCAGTGTTCGCTGAGGCGGGCCGAGCGTGGAGAGAAAGAGAGAGAGAGGGAAACGTTCTTGCTCATTCCTCTTTTTTCTTCTTTTCTGACCCCCGGAAAGCCTTATAATACCGTGTCCAAACAGTGCAAGTTTACTTCTCTCCCGCAGCAATTTATATCAGCCGCAGCCGGTCTCCAGCGATGCGTGTAGTGTTGTTAAGGGGCGGGAATTTAACGACATGAGTTGACTCGTGTCGCACCTGACGGCAAGAGAGCAGCGGGCAGAGGGGCGCGGCTTGCAGAAGAAGAGGTGGCCGGCGACGCTAACGGAACCCAAATGTCATAGTGTTCTGGGATGAGTCTTTCTCTTTAAACCTTTTTTTTCCGCCATTCTCGCACGCCAGCAGCGGGACGCCTTGAAACACTCTTGTGGCGGCTGTTTATCGCGACGGGGGAGGCGCCAGGAAGGAAAGGTAGACGGGGGAGGGCGAGAGGGGTGGAGGAATGCAAGGTGGGGGCTGCAAGGGACGTGTTTAGGTGGAGGGGATGAGGACGACAGGAAGAGTGCGGGAGGGTGGGGGGCGATGCTAGAAGGGGTCGAGCGAACCAAGTGAACTGCAGTGGAAAGTGAGGCGAGGCAGGAAGGAGGCAGAGAGAAGGGCGACGCGATGTTGTGGAGCACGTGAGGGTGGAGTGGGTGGAGAGGGAAGCAGTGTGAGGTGGATGAGCCGTAGGAAAGGAGGCCACAGGGTAGTGGTGGAGCTGAAACGAGTTTGAGGAGAGGCGAGGATGGCCGAAGAGATGAGGGAGTGGAGGCGGGGAGAGTTATGGGGAGAAGGTGGATGAGGGCGATGAAGAGAAGAACGAGTGTTGGAATGGAGCAGGGGAGTGGAGGCGCCCAAGGGGGGAACACCCGCACCCACAAAGTCATGGGTGGTGGGAGACGCGTGTGGATAATTTCTCATATTTATATTTAATCCATCTATATTTTTAGTCGTTTACTTTATTCGTGTGTGTGTGTGTGTGTGTGTGTGTGTGTGTGTGTGCGTGTGTGTGTGTGTGTGTGTGTGTGTGTGTGCGCGTGCTTGTGTGTGTGTGTGGCGGGAGTGTAGCAGCAAGTCGTGAGTGACCATGATGACCAAGGGTGGCTAGGTGGCAGGGTCCTCTGTGGGGGTCACTGGGTGGGTGGCTGTGGCTGGCTAGGGAGGAAGGGGTCATGGTGGCTAGGGATGACAATAGCGAGGTTGCGTCGTGATCGGTGCGCTCCTAACGTGACCGTCAGTACACACACACACACACACACACACACACACACACACACACACACACACACACACACACACACACACACACACGGAATACCCGGTGTCCTTTCCTCATTATCAAGGTCATGATCAGAGCCATGCCGGGCGCATACACAACTGATGCGTCTGGGCGGCGTTGTCACCTGAGAGCAGAATTGCAGGTGTTCCTCCTAAGCGCCCGAGGACTCCCACCCAGCAGCGCCGCACGTCCCTCCGCTCCGCCAGGTGTCGCAACGTATTCGTCCGTGGTGCACCGGTTTAATCAGAGTGAAGGTGCAAAAGAAACAAAAAAAAAAGGGTGGGGGTTCGTTCATTTCATAATTTACATGCTTGGGTTGGAAAAAGTGACAGCAATAAGAAGTTGATTAACGTTAAGCCAAGTGATAATAGTCGGTTGATATTTATGTAGCTGTAATGGTTGCGGGTGTGTTGCGTCACGCGTTGCTGCACGGCGAGTGGATGTGTTGTGACGCGCGCTTCACTGGGGGTGGGGGGGAGTAAACAGAACAAAACCTTCGCACTCCTTCCGTTTTAAAATCAATAAAAACATATATATATATATATATATATATATATATATATATATATATATATATATATTATATATATATATATATATATATATATATATATATATATATATATATATATTATATATAGCTTTGTTGTGCCACACACACACACACACACACACACACACACACACACACACACCTCAGCTGTCAGAAGTCGTTAACAAAAGTTGCAAGACGTAACCAGTCACTTTAGAGTGGGTAAAAACAAGTGTATGAAGATATTTTAATGAGCGATTAGTGTTTTGTGGAGCAATGAGTCACAGTCGGAGGGAGTGAGTGGGTGAGTGGGTGGGAGTGATGCAACGACGTGAAGGGAGGTGAATTTAGATTAAAATCATTGAACTAAGCGGTACATCATCTGACTGACAGCGGCTACTCCACGGCTGTAATCCTAGAAGGTCAGTTGACTGCTTATCTAGACTCGTATTTAATCAACATAATAGGTGCTTACAAACTCACTTCAACCGAGTCTTGTACTTTTGTTTGACCTAAATATTGTCGCCACATCTCACAAAGGAATGCGAAGAAACATACAGGAGGAACAAAGAGAAGTAGCCTTATTGACTCCAACAGGGCTATTTGTGTTAAGTTACGCCTATCTAAAGATCACGGTAAGATTAGCAAACTCAGAGAATACATGGATAGATCAGAGAGAGGCCGGAAAGGAATCAATGAGACTGTTTGTGATAAGCTACACAAATCCAAAAATCTCGATATAATCTCAGCGTATCGATCAAAGAGAGACCAGAGAGAGAGAGAGAGGGACCAGTGAGACTTTTTTTTTTTATAAGCCACAAATTCTAAACATCTCAATAATCTCACCGTATACCTAAGAACATAACGTATGAAAACATGGAAAGCTGCAAGAAGCTATCAGCCCTATACACGTGGCAATCTCTGAATAAAACGTGCTTACTAATTTCCTCTATCATCCTCATCCTGTGCTGATAGAAGAAACTAGAGAGAAACCAAACTTTAGCACTGAGGGGGGGAAACGATCACTAAACTAGAGAGAGAGACCAAACTTTCCGCTGAGACAGTCATTAAACTAGAAACAGAAACCAAAAAGAGACCAAGCCTTAGTACCAAGAGGAAGACGGTCAATAAACAAGAGAGAGACCAAAGAGCCACCAAACTTCAGTACTGAGGGGGAGACAGTCACCAAACAGATTACGGAGCTTTGAGTCCACACGTCTGAGTCCTCGCCGGGAGACCTTTCACATCAAGACACTTTCCCTGCAGTCGTATAAACCACCGTCGCCTTTGTCCTGCGCACCATATCTTACGTTTTGGCGCTCTGAGGAGGACGGTGGGCCAGTATTTGCACTACGTAAAGCTGCTGCCACCATAAATAAAACGAGTGTGTGTACTAGCAGCCCGCCTTGGGACCTGCATGTGCGGCCAGAGTAAGATTAAGGTGGCAAGAAGTGCGTGTAGTATTGTTTGCCTTGAGGTGGAAACTGGTTCTCTGCTGTAGTGTCGTCGGGGAAGAATTATTTGCTAGAACACACACACACACACACACACTCTCTCTCTCTCTCTCTCTCTCTCTCTCTCTCTCTCTCTCTCTCTCTCTCTCTCTCTCTCTCTCTCTCTCTCTCTCTCTCAGTAGCATAGGGTCACTATCGGCTGTTCTTTTCGGACATAACAAGAATTTAGCAGCATCTCGTTGAATAAATCTCCCCTTCTGATTCCGCTACTACTAGCCGCAGGTGTGTTTAGCGAAGGTGTCATGTTGGAAGCCATCCTCTCAGTGGCTCGGAGCGTTGAGAGAGAGAGAGAGAGAGAGAGAGAGAGAGAGAGAGAGAGAGAGAGAGAGAGAGAGAGAGAGAGAGAGAGAGAGAGTCAATTCTGTGGAGTTCATACATCTCTTTCTCTCATATATACATAATCACAGGTAATAAGATAGCATTCAGTACCGAGTAGTCAATAAACAATTTCCTGAGTCATCCCAATGTATATACACTCTCACCAAAATGTTCTCGAGCATCTTGTCACGACGGATGTGAAAATTATTCGTTTGCAGTTTGGAATGGTTGGTATGCCTGCCTGATAATGATGACGCACGTAACGCCTTCATTGCTAAACATTATTTTCTCATAATCTCTTTCAGATGCTTATTTTTGTACTGAAGTATGTTGAATATTCTTCCAGCCTAAAGAATACAAAAATTAATCTCTTATTTTGTATTGAATCTGTCCATGCAAACTATATTTTTACACTACTTTGAATGCTTCCAAAAGACGCCTATAGCAGTGAAGGGATTGAAAGTCGTCCCACTGGAGTATGGTGCGTCTCGTTATTTTAAACTACGTAAGCTTGAATGAATTGTGCTGAAATGTACTCTTCAGACCTTCAGAGATAGTTGTTTCAGAATTCTCCTTTTATATATCCCAGACTGTTTGGTGTTTGCAGACACCGATGATTTTTTAGGAAGGATCAAGAAACTCAAGTCACTGTAAATATTAACAACGCCCCTACGCATGAGTATGCCGAACATTTATTCATCATTGAGTTTCATACTGCATTCCTCCCCCTCCTTTTCCTATTTTTAGGCCAATTAGCTCATAATTTGAATTTATTTATGTTGAGAAAGCGCACCAATTATCTAAACTCGCAGTGATTGACGAGATATTGTCGGTGAAGCCTCGTCAGTCTTTAGGCTTCAAGCTCTTGCGCCCTCAGAAGTTTTTGTTTAGTTCTGTTAAGATTTGTAGTCCCCGCCGCGAATGATTAAGTGATGTACTTTGCATGTTAAGCGGCGCTGCTAATGACCCAGATGGTGTAAGACTGACTGCGGGTGTTTGTGTGAGGACCTGTCTTGCTGCGATGATACTCTGACGTGATGTTCAGTTTAACTTTCATTAAACGATTCGGCGTCTTACCTCGACTTGCTTCAACAACCATTAGTGGAAGTTATTGGGTGTTTGTGTGAGGACCTGTCTTGCTGCGATGATGCTCTGAATTGTGATGTTCAGTTTAACTTTCATATTCTTAAACGTTTCGGCGTCTTACTTCGACTAACTTCAATAGGCCTTTGTGGGAGTTACTGGAGATTTCAATTGTGTTCGCATGATTCTACTGATGGTTTAACAAGGCTTTTTGCATTGTCAGTAGGTAAAACACCCATGAGTAGTCGTATGAACATAGGTGTAGCCTTTGAGGAAATAATCCTTAGGAAAGATAAGGATATTTAAGAATGCGGGGTCTAAGTCTTCAGTGAACTGGAATACAAGTCTCTCTCTCTCTCTCTCTCTCTCTCTCTCTCTCTCTCTCTCTCTCTCTCTCTCTCTCTCTCTCTCTCTCTCTATATATATATATATATATATATATATATATATATATATATATATATATAATATATATATATATATATATATATATATATTAATGGATTGTCGATATTAGCGGGCCCTGGCTGGCTGATGATGCTCCGAGAACGACACCACCGTTACAAACTTTCAGGAGAGAGGCAGGGGCCAGGGGGGGCAAGGGGGCAGGGAGGCAGGGAGACCACAAGGAGCAGAGTCCAGATAATGATCTATCGATGACGACCCTTTTTTCTTCTCCCTGTTAATTAACCTCATGCCGAACCATCTGTGCATATTAACGGAGTCCACTCATATTTCTTCTTCCTCTTCCTCTTCCTCTTTCTCTTCCTCTTCTTCTTCTTCTCTTTGTTGTTGTTGTTGTTATTGTTGTTGATGTTGTCATTCTTCTTCTTCTTCTTCTTCTTCTTCTTCTTCTTCTTCTTCTTCTTCTTCTTCTTCTTCTTCTTCTTCTTCTTCTTCTTCTTCTTCTTCTTCTTCTTCTTCTCTAACTGTGTCGTGTGTGTGTGTGTGTGTGTGTGTGTGTGTGTGTGTGTGTGTGTGTGTGTGTGTGTGTGTGTGTGTTTATGCGTGTGTTTATGTGTGTGTGTATACGTTCATCTGTCTGTCTGCCTGCCTGTCACTTGGGCGCGTGTGTGATTTATGAGTGTGTTGTGTACGTAAGCTGTGTGATGGAATTTCATTTGAATTGTTTGATCCCGAGGCCAAGGAACCGTGGAGGGTCTTGGGTGATGGGTGCTTGATGCCCAGCCCGCGTCGGTCGAGTCGAGTTGAGTACGTGCGTGCGGGAGGCGAGGAAGGCTGCGGGAGGCGGAGGACATGATGGCGGGACGGAAAGGAGTAAGAGATTGATTGACGCTTTGACAAATTGAATGTTTCCCTGCGGCACGCCAGCTTGAGTCTTCCACCAAGAATCACGGAAACATTTCGCAGCGTTGCGGCTTGAGTTTTTATCACCAGGAATCGTGAAAAAATGTTAGACTTTAAAAATTAGTAGATGAAAAGCGCATGAACTTTAACAAAAGTAAGTGATAAGGTGAGAAATTGGGAAAGTATATATTTTTTTCGTCATGTTATCGGATGGAGTGAGAGCGAGAGTGGGAGAGAAAGGTGAGCTTGGTCCAGGGAGAGGTGAAAGCAAGATGCGGGAGAAAGGGGAAGAAAGCGAGAGTAAGAGTATGAATGGACCAATAGTTATGTCCTGCTGTGTGTGTGTGTGTGTGTGTGTGCGTGTGTGTGTGTGTGTGTGTGTGTGTGTGTGTGTGTGTGTGTGTGTGTGTGTGTGTGTGTGTGTGTGTGTGTGTGAGATGTCTTGGAATGTTGCCATTTCTTCTAAACCTTCAGCCTCTGCACTCTATACCTCTTGTTGCATTCACGTAAGTCATTATGAACGTGTTACTGAAATGAAATTGTAGACGGAGACCAGTAGACCCGCACAGACGCTAATTGTTAGTGTGTGTGTGTGTGTGTGTGTGTGTGTGTGTGTGTGTGTGTGTGTGTGTGTGTGTGTTTTCATCTGCCCTGCCTTCAACACATTTACCAATGTTACATCGACATTTTAAAGCATAGAAGTGAGTTCGGACGGGTGAATGGACACGGCAGAGAACAAGCATAGTTACTCCTGCATGTTCGGTTTTCTTTCGTCCTGATGCAGCGTCTGGGTACAATATGTAGAGCATCATGTACAGTATCTCTAATGTTCCTTCCATGTTACATCTCCGTGCCAGGCCGAGATGCAAATAGCGGCCATTTTTCTGTCAGCCCATCATGTGAGACAAATAAAGTAGGCAGGCAGCATGAATGAAGCGTATCTCGAAGCTGCAGGAGGCACATTGTAGGGAGGACAGCGGCAGGAGTCACTCTGGTATACATGGCACCGAGGCGACCATCACCATTTGGCTTGTCTGACGCGAAGTTGGCCGGTTGTTGACCTCAGTTGCTATGTTTCCACAACACACACACACACACACACACACACACACACACACACACACACACAACACACACACACACACACTGATGTTCCGTTAGAGTTCATATTAATGACAGCATGTTGTCTTTGCCATAAAACTTTTATTGCACTTGTCAATACGTATAGCTCAAGTCACCACAGGAAACGCGACGAGAAAAACACTCAAATTATGACACAGTGCTCTCCCGTAACCCGCGGCCGCCGGCACTGGTGGGCTGTGTGCTAGCCGAGCCCTGCAGAAAGGACTAGTTTGACTGCTAGCTGTCATTACGCAGCGTGTTGAGCGTCCGCCACGTAAAGAAATTATGTCTCAGGTGTAGAAGGCAAATTCACGACCACACATTTTTGAAGAACAGTTACACAACCACCAACCTTCACAGCAGTGCCAAGCTTAAAATGGAAACATGTTTTACCATCAGTCATAATGCAGGAGAACATTGTTGCTGTCAGTCATACAGTGGCATTGACAGACAGCCGCTAAGTTCCCGATCCTACCTCACGGACACAATCCTTCCTCGGCTGGCCAAACAACACGCAGTAACCCTAAGACCGTGCGTCCGTTGGTTCGACTCGTTGGGCACAGACGGTGTTCATGTGGCGGCAGCGAGGCGGCCTGGCCCAGGGGTCACTACGCGGCCACTGCTCAGCCTGACCCTCTCTACCACTCCCCCACTTCCCGCCCTTCCGCCCACGCCCAAATACGGGGAGTACGTCTCGGGCAGCTCGGACGTGCCCCGTTAGAGGTCGAGGGAGGTCGCCCGGGGAACCGACTCGCGCCTCTGCCTCCCTTCTGGGCTTTGTATGGCGGGAAAGCAGAGTCACTGAGGCAATGTTGTTAATGATTTTGTTCGTTTTGTTGTTGTTGTTGTTGTTGCTGGTGTTTCTTGTGGTGATGATGGTGTAGATAATAACGATGACCCTGATGCTATTTATTGTTGCTGCTGCTGCTATTTGTCTATTTATATTTATATTTGCGTCGCCATCGCGTCACCTCCCTCATCATTAATCTGTCACCTCCGTCACCACTCACAGCTGGGGGAGGGACAGAATACAAACAGCAGGGTTCTTGTACCCTGCGACGAGACAGCCGGCGAGGGAGAGAGTACACTGAAGGGAGAGGGAGAGTTTGCTGCCGAGAGAGAGGGATGGGGTCAACAAGCTTGGAGGGGAAGGGGGGAGAAGGAGACTTTATATATTGCTGGGAGCTTAATGAGACGACTGACTTCCAATTACGGTCATTAGCACCTCGGCGTTCTGGTTCAGCGACGGCTGCGGCGCTACGAGGTATTGTGTCGGCAGTCACGATTTTGCTTCACTTTTTCATAAATTCTCACTCCCAGTCTGCCGAGGGTCTTGCCTTCAAATCCTGCTTCGTGACTGGCTGTTGTTAACGACTTTCCGATGAGGAATGAACTTTTGAGCCGCCCGTCAAGGATATTACAGACCCCCCATCCGCTCTCAACTCCCAGTCCCTCGCTGGAAGCATCACCCCGTCCAACTTACTACTTTCCTGCTATCTCACACCCAGTCCTCCTTGCTCCTCCTCCTCCTCCTCCTTCTCCTTCTCCTCCTCCTCCTCCTCCTCCTCCTCCTCCTTGTGTGACTTCGTTCCTGAACTTGAACTTGGAATGCCGCTGACCGTTCTCGCCGCCCCCTGACCCTGTGACCCTGAGAGCCTCGTCCACCGGCATGACTTAATGTTCCTCGGGGAGTGTGTTCGGCCTTTGTTCCTCCATCACGGAGGAGACCGAGTGTTATCCCGCCTGGACGAGGGTCCCAGCAGGGTAAGGCTTTTTTTGACGAGGCACTATTCAATCTTGCTGTGAGTGACCTCTCATTTGCATTCGCCTCTGTGTCTCGTCAAAGGACAATGACTCGTGTTTACTCTTTATAGGAAAAGGAAATACATTTCTTCTTCCCAGACCGTCTGATGAAATGTATTGGCACGTCTCTTGTGTCAGATGGTGGGAAGACTTTTCAGCCAGTCCCCCCATAGGTCAAGAGAGCGGAGGCAGGGGAGGGCGAGCGAGCTGGCCGTCACGTGACAGGGGCCGGTGGGTGGGCGGGCGAGGGATGTAACGGTGTGGGAATGACCTGGGCTGCAAGGCTCGGGAAGCTGCCGTCTCCCATGAAGCTCTAAGTGAATTCTGATGACGTGTAATGTGAGCATCACTTCGTCCCCTCCTTCAAGCAACATCCGCGCGCGCGCGCACACACACACACACACACACACACACACACACACACACACACACACACACACACACACACACACACACACACACACACACACACACACACACACACACACACAGGAGACGGTGTACTGTACCATCGCGCCGGAGGAAGGTAGACTTGTGAGGGACCAAGGAATGACAGATTTTCTAAATGAGGCAAAAGCATTAATTTTTTATTGGTGCTGCTTCCAACACAGTTTACAGTATTATGATTGGTACTGAAATTATACTTTGCCGTGTTTCCCTGGACGGGCGAGCGCTGCATGTGTCCTCCTCCCCGGCGAGTGATCGTCCCTCGCCAGTGTCGTGCAGGAAGGCTCATATTATCAAGTAAATTGTTCTGGTCCTCGTGTCCGGTGGAGACTCTCGGTGCTTCCCACCTCTGTGGACCGTGATTCCCTTCCACCTCCTCCTCCTCCTCCATCTCCTCTCTTCTTGTCGCCACTCTCCACAGGTTCCCGCTTCTCTCTTCCTCCTTTTCCTCCTTTTCCTCCTTTAGCTCTTTTTTTGTTTTTATATTTTTCCTTTCCCTTGCCTAGAATATCTGAGAGGATGATCACCCTCGGCGCGGCGGCCAACGCTCCCCCACTGCTGCAGGGAACTCCCAGCCTTCACACTCTCTTCATATTATTGGTTTTGATAATTTCTTGCCTCCTCCTGCCCCTCCCCTTACCCCCCGCCCTTTTACCCAAGTTTATTGATACACTTCACTGATAGGCTTCCATTACAGTAAATTATGGGAAGAAAACCTCGCCCTTTCCCAGCAAGCCAACACTTTCCCATCGCCCCCTTCTCTCTCTCTCTCTCTCTCTCTCTCTCTCTCTCTCTCTCTCTCTCTCTCTCTCTCTCTCTCTCTCTCTCTCTCTCTCTCTCTCTCTCATGCTTTATTCGCTTTACTCGTATTTTCATTTACTCGTGTTTTTTTTTGTTTTTTTCCTCCATAAAGACCCTACAACTCCCTTTGTTTCCTCACTCACTCACTCCCTCACTCTTACTCACATATTCTCCTACTCCTTCTCCCAATCAGCCAATCGTGCTTCAATCAGCCAAGGAGAGACACTCATGCTTGCCCTCTCACTCCAGCACTCGTTCCCTCTCCCTCTCTCCCTCTCTTTCTCCTTCTCCCTCCTCTTCCTCTCCAAAACCCGTCCACTTCACTTCACCGTGTCTGGTCGCTGCTGGTGCTGCTGCTTCTGTTGTTGTTGTTTTTGTCGTTGGGGGTGGTGGTGGTGTTATTTTTTTTTTTTTTTCTATTGTTATTGATGATGGTGATGTTTTAATGGGCAATGTTTTCCGTCCCCCATTTTTTTTTTTTTTCTTGTTTTCTTGGTTGCTTCTCCTCCTCCTCCTTCTGCTATTACTACTACTACTTCTACTGCTACTGCTACTGCTACTACTACTACTACTACTACTACTACCACTCCTACTATTACTATTACATCTTGACCCTCCATAACCACTGCTTCTCTCCCCTCCCCCCTTCTCCCCTCCTCCTCCATCATCTCTCCCGGCTCCGTGGCAGCCGCTCCCCAGACAAACACGTTAGGGGTTTATGCTGAACGGGAAAGAGCGTACTTTTACTATCGCTTTAATTCACGGCGATTGGTGATTGGGCGAGGGCGGCGAGGCGTTACCCACGAACCAATCAGCTCGGGAGAGGAATGACACCACAGATGGGTCCGCTGATCAAACCCGACACTTTTCTAAAGAACTTTTATGTTTTTTTTTTTCTCTCTCTCTTTCTCTCTTTCTCTTTTACCATTCGCTTTTTTGCCGTGAAAACCCACTGACTCACATCCAGCATGAGACACGGATCGCGGCACTGAGACCATGTTCTGAAACACTTCTGCGCCGCACCTCCACTATATTCAAAAGGCTTTAGTTGAGGTGACACGAGTTTTTAAGTGTGTTCTTTACTTCAAATGACACATTAACAAGTTTTCTACGTCATTAATAGAAGAAACACTCTTGGGAACACCGCTGATCATCTCTGTGGCCTTTGAAAATAGGCATGGTAAGAAAGCAAATCGTTTCAGAATATGGACATGAGGCTTGAGATATGGAAGTAGTGGTGGTGGTTGGTGGTGGTGGTATTGACGAGCAAGTGACCCGCCGCTAAAAAGCTCCCGGGGCGGCGGCGGCGGCTGAGGCAGCAGACAGTCAGTGGCTGGCCTCTTCCTAGTCTGAGGGTGACCTTGCACGAACACATTGGGTCCGTGGATAAGTACATAATTACCCATGCGGAGATATGTAATGTACACACACACACTTGCAGTCCAGCGCACACACGTACACATACACACAAACATTCTTACTGCGGAGAGGGTTCAAGGATGGGGGTGGGGAAGAGGGAGGGAGAGGGAGGAGGGAGAGGAGAGGGAGAGGGACAGGTGTGGAGTGGCAGCCGAGGAGGAGAGGAGAGGTGAGTCAACAGTAGGATAAAAGAGAGGTCAGAAAAAAAGGAGCAGGTATGTGAAAAAGAAGACGTGAAAATGCCATAAAAGCAGAAGAAGCACAAACAACACGCGGAGATCGAGAGGAAACTAAACAAAAGGTCCTGCCAATGAAAAGGAAAGGAAAAAAAAGGGAAAAAATGACTTGCGTACGTGACTCAACATTCGTAATCATTAGTGGAAAGCAAAAAAATATAAAAACAAACAAAATCAAAGGGAAAAAAAAGGGGTGCTGGTTTGCATGCCATCAACAGAGGAGCGGGAGGTGATCAGGCAGCGCGGTTCATGGAAAGGGAAGTAACCAAGGGAAGCAGAAGGTGGGATACGTGGTGGTCACTGTACCTGGTGACTCAGCGAATTTCTTTAACTTGTATGCTGAAGAAGAGAAGAGGGGAGGGAGAGAGGGAAGGGGGAGATAGAGGGTGACAAGCTTGGGAGGAAGGGACAGAGAAGTGACAAGCATAGGAGAGAAAGAATGAGGGTGACAAAGATAAGGAAGGAACGAAGGAAGAAGGGAAAGAGGATGACAAATTTTTGGAGAGAAGGAAGGAAGAAAGGAAGGAAGGTAAGGGTGACGAGCTTGGAAGGGAAGGAAGGAGAGAAGGTAACAAGCTTGGAAGGGAAGGAGGAAGGAAAACTAGCAGACTTGGAAGGGAAAAACGGAAGTGAGGGTTTAAAAGGACAAACTAGGAAGGAAC
>NC_087151.1:32330192-32347692 GCF_035594125.1 Scylla paramamosain | reverse complement strand
CGTCTCTCAGTGTTCTCACCTGCCTGATTCTCTCTCTCTCTCTCTCTCTCTCTCTCTCTCTCTCTCTCTCTCTCTCTCTCTCTCTCTCTCTCTCTCTCTCTCTCTCTCTCTCTCTCTGGTACTTCATTCCTTGTCTCTTTTATATATGTATTTTTTTTTCCTCAGCGTCACTCCGTTCTTCTTTTCTTTTCGTCTTTTGTTTGCGTCTCTTTTCTTTTTTTCTTCCTTTTTAATCTATATTTCGATCAAGGTAACAACTTCTTAACAGGCATTGTTTTCTATATCGTTCTTACTGATGTTGGTAGTTGCAGTAGTTGTTCTTGTTATTGTTGTCGTTGTTGGTGTTGTTGTTGTTGTTGTTGTTGTTGGTGTTGTTGTTGGTGGTGGTGGTGGTGCTACTATTATCATGCTTTTCATCACTACCATTGTCGTCGTCATCACCACCGTCTTTATTTCTTAAGACGTAATATACCGTATTAGCAAACTTTTGTCGTGATAAGCTTTGATAACAGTGATAATTTCTTTATATTACTACTATTATTGCTTTCTGCGTCCGTTTCACCATCTTTATCAATTCTCTCATCCTCTTTCTTACCTTCCATTACCACATCCCACTCCTTTTTTTCACGTTGTTGTCTTCGAATTTTCTTATCACACTCTTTTGTTTTCTTGCATCACCTTACGTCCTCTCCTTGCAGTTTCCCTTCTCTTGACCCCTCTTGCCTTGTCTGTAAGCTTTCCTTTCAACCTCCCTACCCCCTCCCTCCTTCCTGCTTTCCCCATCCATCCCCCCCTCATATTATATACTCTCTTCTTCATGCATCTTCATTCCAATCCTTCCTCCTCTTTTCCTGACCAACATGCGGGAGTCAGGACCTCACGCTCACCTTATAAATGACTTGGATGGACGACAGGTGAGAGGCGAGTGCGAAATCAGCGAGGAAGGGGGACGGGGAAGGACGGAGGAGGGAAGGAAGATTGATATGGTAAAAGTAACATGGAATAAAAGAAACGGCAACTCACATCGACACCTTTTCCCCGTTAATGCAGTGTCACGGGAGTATGCTGTAAATCACCATGCAGTACTTGAACCGTGACCCTCGAAATAACGGCCGCCAGCACCCCAGCACAGCGTCCTTCCCTCGCAACATCACAGCGGATCTTACAGCTTAACACTCCGCCTCCTCCTTGTCTCTCTTCCTTCTCCTCCTCCTCCTCCTCCTCCTCCTCCTCTTCCTCCACCTCGGATATCTAGAGTCGGAAATGTTTGCGAGTCACCTGAGTAGTGACGATATTATCTAATACTTCCCCGGCGAGATGTTGCGGTGGGAACCAGACACACGCGGACAGTGCTGCGTCAGGGGCTGGCCGGGGACCTGGGCTCGTCCTACCGCTACCTGCTGACGGGGGAGTGAATGGAATGAAGAGTGCAGATGTGTTATGCGTTTAGACCGTTGGGAAGAGAGAGAGAGAGAGAGAGAGAGAGAGAGAGAGAGAGAGAGAGAGAGAGAGAGAGAGAGAGAAAGGCAGGCACACAGGCAGACACACACACAAATAGAAAGAGATACAGACACACAAACAAATAGATAGGTACACACACAGACAGAGACAAACAGACAAATAGACAGAAAAAAAGAAAAACAGACAAGCAGAGAAAGAGAAACAGAAACAGACTGGCAGATAACAAGACAGAGAGAAAAAAATACTCTATAAACGTGTGGGTTGAGCCTGTCATGACCCAAGCCTTACTGATTCTCCTTGACCTCTTGCCGCGTACCCCACTCCCCTCTCCCCCTCCAGTGCTATCCCCTGACCCCTGACCCTCCCGCTCCCCTGACATAATATTCAGGTAGACTCTTGGAAATCGTCAGAAATATATAGGTAAAGTTCCCCAGAAAATGTATTAACATAAATGCACATGTTGTTTTCCACCAAGAGAGCAAGAGAAGTGAGAGGAAGGAAGGAAGGAAGGAAGGAAAGAAGGAAGGTTTGGGGAAGGGGAGAGAGTAGGTAGGATACAATATTGTCGTTATCATCGGTTGGCAATAGTATAATTTTCATCATTAGTAGTAGTAGTAGTAGTAGTAGTAGTAGCAGTGGTGGTGGTGGTGGAAGTGATTACAAGTTTACTACTCCTTCAATACCAAATTCATTGTTTATACTTGGCTGTCCTCTCTCTCTCTCTCTCTCTCTCTCTCTCTCTCTCTCTCTCTCTCTCTCTCTCTCTCTCTCTCTCTCTCTCTCTCTCTCTCTCTCGTTTTTTTCACGTGCCGTCTAACAAGTTAAAATTCCAGCATATCACTCGCTCCCTTTAATTGCGACTTAACCTGAATGCAACACAAGTAGAGGAAAGAGAGAGGCAGGAGGAGGAGGAGGAGGAGAACAGGAACGAGGATCATAAAAAAAAAAAGTTACCATTCTGTGTCATCTGCCTGCCGCTCCCACACCTCCCCTCCTGTTCCATCCCAAAGACTGCAACTTGTACAGCCGTGTCCTCAAGTCAAGTAACCTTCTGTACTTACTCACTTGCATTGTACTTAGCATCTTCCTTCAGTCCTGAGTCTTCTACTCTTCTAACAAGAAGAATTGGAACCTGATTTTTACGCTGTCAGAAGGTTTGAGAATGAGAACAACAGCTAAACACTATGGAAATAAGTACAGACTTTGACCATGACTGCACTAACACCCCCTCACTACACCACATCACCACACCACCAGCACGTGCCTCCTTCAGACACTCCACATCGGTGCGTTAGGTCACCTTCGCTCCGCTTCCCAAGGTGACGTCAAGAAGAACGAGGGCATGGGGCAGATTCCAGGACTCTTAGCGGCGTCTTCCAAGGCGAGCGTCGGGGTCCCGCTGAGTGGCTCCGGGTCCAGGGAGAGATAATACTCGAGGATAAGAGGCGGGGCAAGGTAGAGGTGAGGACAGGTCGTTGCTCGGATTGGTGGTGGTGTTGGTGAGGCGGGGGTGATTAGGTGGCTGTGAAGGAGATTATTTTAGGGCAAGTAGCACAGGAATGGTGTTGTCGGCCTGCCTGTCTGCATGGCTCCCCGCGGGGACAAGTGTGGCCCAACGTCGTTCAGCTGCATTCTTCCCACTTTTTTTCTTCTCTCTCTCTCTCTCTCTCTCTCTCTCTCTCTCTCTCTCTCTCTCTCTCTCTCTCTCTCTCTCTCTCTCTCTCTCTCTCTCTCTCTCTCGCGATTACCATTATGTGCAGCGATAAATGATCAGAGAGAGAGAGAGAGAGAAAGATTGAGATTGAGATTGCTATTCACGGGTGTTCAAAATAACTTATTCTCTTTTTTAGTTAGAACAAAAAGCTGTCTCGTTACCCTTTTATTTTGTATGTTAATTAATTAATTAATTAATTTATTTATTTATTTATTTATTTATTTATTTATTCACTATTTTTATTGTCTTTTTTTCTTTTTTTTTTTCCTTTTTTGTGCGCGCGTGTGGTGTGTGTGTGTGTGTGTGTGTGTACGAGTATATATCCATCCCGAGGCCACGTGTCACTTTGCGCAGCCAATGCAGCGCCATCAGATTCACTCTTTCCTCACTACCATTGTTCTCCCGTATACTGGGCGTGGCGGCGGTCAGCGTGGTGGTGGTGGTGGTGGTGGTGGAGATGTGGAGGGGTTTAGGGGCGGCTGCGTGGTGCTGCCGGGCTGTACTGACCCTCGCGCCCCCAAAGGCAGGAGGCAACACTCCCTTTTACCTCGCCACGCACCGCACAAATAGGGCTCGTCGGTCACATTCCTGCTAAGTCAAGAGCCGCCGCGGGAGTCACTGACCCACGCAGAAGCAAACAGAGCCACTGTGAACGAGCGTGACGGGAACCTACCACATGACCTGCCGTCCCTCTCAGGTGGTGCTGTACAAGGCCGCCGAGAGCAGAAATAGTATCCTTAGAAGTTGTGTCCTTCGTTGTTACCAAGCGTATGGAGTAACTTAAGCGCTGCTGATGTAAGCCTCCCATCTTCCTCTTCTTACCACATCCTCACTCTTCGTCTGGACTGGTCGGCCGTGAGACGCAGGCGAAGCGCGGCTGTCATATGATGCCTCTCGAGTTCGCTGCGTATACTTGCGTGCCCCTCAGTAAGTCACCATCCTGCACCTCTGAAATTATAATACTACCCGGTGCCGCGTCTGCGATATCGCTTGCAATACGTGGGAAGAAAGAGAGCATAATAAAAAGAAGCACGAAAATGACTGCAGACACGGAGCTCACCAACCTGAAAGCGGCCGACAAAGAATAACAATAGCAGTGGTCGGCCAACAATAGTCAAGGACAGCTGGAGAGATGACGCAATCTTCTCATACAAGCTTCTCGTTTGTTGGTTCGGGACCGATCGGCGGTGAGGTGTGGCGTGCAAGTCCACAACCCAACTAGACCGTGTAAAGAAAAGAAACTAGCCCTTTTTTCCTGTCTCTATCTCTCATTGGAAGGGATTTATATTTTCTTATCAACAATATATAACCCTGTGGCGAGGTTTTTGAGTATAATATAGTCCACTTAGGATCAGCAGCCCCGAGGCAAAAGAGCAGCAGCAAGCACGGTGTTCAGCGTTAAAGCAAATCACCTCTTCGTTTATTACCTGTGGCCTTGACGTGTCCACACAAACTCTCCTTCCTCCATCACCTTCATCTTGGAAACCGCAGCAAGAAGAGTGGCGCTGTTTGCCTCCCTTCACATCACTTAGGCTCAAGTCAACTCACCTCTGCGCCACACGTCACCACCACCACCAACATGCAAAAGGAAAGGATTATCTAACTACCTTTCCTCACTCGCCAGCTCAGTACTCGTGTGATAGGTGCCTCAGCCCTACCCCAGACCACTCGTAGCCGCGGGAAGGAGAGGAGGGGGAGGGGAGACCAGTGAAGGGGCAGTGCGTGAGGTGGAGCTGAGTCTCGTTAAGGTTGACAGGTGACCGGCGCGCAGCCACTCCGGTGCCGCCATTGTCCATGTTGACGCCTTGCCCCCTCGCTATTGTCTGCAGCCACAATAACCTCAAATCCGCACGTTCTTTCCTTCTTTTTTTATTTATTTTATACTCTTTCTCTTTTAATTCGATCGCTATTGCGCAGGCTTGGTTGTCTTTCCTGTATTGAGTAATACTGCTCTCTCTCTCTCTCTCTCTCTCTCTCTCTCTCTCTCTCTCTCTCTCTCTCTCTCTCAAGGCTGCAATACATAAAAGTGTGATTGCTTTCCTCCCTGTCATTTCCATCGGCCGCTCCTTCCTTCTGTGTCTCGGGGAGCATAATCAGTCAGGCGGGGAATTAATGATGACTTGGTTCCTTCCTTCAGCGCATCCCATATATTACCTGTTCTTGCTACAGCTCACACGTCGCTCAGGCTTGTTGTGAGCTGTATGAAGGTGCTGGTGTGTGTGTGTGTGTGTGTGTGTGTGTGTGTGTGTGTGGTGAGGAGATGGGGAGGTGGGGAGCAGGGCGGTGTCAGTATACTCGTATCTGTCTGTCGCTCTCTCTGTATGTATGTATGTTTGTCTATCTTTATGTTTGTCTGTCTCATTGTTTATATGCCTGTTCGTTTGTATGTTTGTCTGTCCGTTTTTCTGTCTGTCTGTCTGTCTGTCTGTCTGTCTGTCTGTTTGCCTGTCTATCTATCTATCTATTTATCTATCTATCTATCTGTCTTTCTGTCTGTCTGTCTATCTGTTTCTATGTTTGCTCCTCTGTCAGTTTGTTTGTCTATTTGTCTGTGTCTGTCTGTCTGTCTGTCTCTCTCTCTCTCTCTCTCTCTCTCTCTCTCTCTCTCTCTCTCTCTCTCTCTCTCTCTCTCTCTCTCTCTCTCTCTCTCTCTCTCTCTCTCTCTCTTCGTTCACTTTATAGATACACAAAAAGGCTCTAATTATCACTCACTACACCTGGCGCTAATGCAGCACTGCCAAGCCCAGGTATTCCAGGTCGGTAATTATGTACATCACAATAATCACACACTCATTACGCTCAGGATTATCAATTGGCCGTGCAGCTTTGTAATTTACTTCTCCTTATCCTACTCTTCTTCTTCTTTTTTCTTCTTCTTCTTCTTCTTCTTTTTCTTCTTCTTCTTCTTCTTCTTCTTCTTCTTCTTCTTCTTCTTTTTCTCCTCCTCCTCCTCCTCCTCCTCTTTACTTCTTTACTCCATTCGCTCTATTTTTTTTTTCATTTTCCTTCATTTGCTGGTGAGAGAGAGAGAGAGAGAGAGAGAGAGAGATCATGTTGTTAGGCTGGCTGGGACTTTATCCTCCTTGTATACATTCGTCGCTTGCTTCGTCACTTGGTACTGAGCGCCTTGTCCTTGTAATCCTGACGTGTGAAGACGAAGAGGAGGAAGAAGAGGAGGAGGAGGAGGAGAAGGAGAAGAACAAGGACAAGGACAAGGATAAGGAAGAGGAGGAGGAGGGATAGGCAGAAGCAAACGCAGAATAGAGATAAACAGAAGAGGAGTGATGATTCGAGACGTAAACCATATTTTGAAACACTGCGCCGCACGTCCACTGCATTCAAAAGGCTCTAGATGAAGTGATACGGGTTTTTAAGAGAGTATTTTATGGTTATTGAGACAGATTAACACGATTTCTACATTATTAACAAGAGAAACACTTTTGAGAACCCGGATAATCATCTATGTGGCCTTTGAAAATAGTCGTGTTAAGAGAGCAAAACGTTTCTGAAAGCGAAAAAAGCGTTGCGTGGAGACGAACGGGGTGGGGCGGGAGGAGAGGGGCTTGGCAGACCGTAGCGTGACGTCCTGCTCTCCCTTGGGGCTTCAGCAACACCGGAAGCCTCCCGCCGGAAGCTCACCTGAGTGCTGCTGCTGCTGGATGGTTTGGGAAGTGTGGGCCGGCACACCTGTCACGCTATACACCTGTTCCACTCCCTCTCCTCTCTCTCTCTCTCTCTCTCTCTCTCTCTCTCTCTCTCTCTCTCTCTCTCTCTCTCTCTCTCTCTCTCTCTCTCTCTCTCTCTCTCCTTTTCCTCCTTTCTCCTCTCTCTTCTCTCTCCTCTCCCTCTCGTCTCTCTTCCCTCTTCTCTCTCCTCTCTTGACTCTTAGTGGGTTCTCTCTTTTCTTTCCTCCCTCCTTTCTCTTCCCCTCTTCTTCTGTCTTTCTTTCCTCTCTTACTTCCTTCCGTCCTTTCTTCATGTAGTTTATCTTCTCTCCTTCCTCTCTTCCGTTATTTCTCCCTCCCCTTTTCTTCCTTCCGTTCTTCCTCCCATCCTTTCTCCCTTCCGTCATTCTTTCCTTCGTCCCCTTCTTCCTTCCGCCCTTTCTTCCATCACTTCATCCCTCAACTCGTCCTTTCTTCCTTCCTTTCACTTGTTCTTCTGTCTTTCTTCCTCTCTTCGTTCCGTCGTGTATCATTATTACTTTTTTGAACGCGTGCCTAACTATCTACATCCTTGCATAGCTGCACCCACACGCAAACTTATTCCCACCCGCAAGCAAAGGTGTTGATGGATTAATTGTGAGTAAAATCCAATTATACCTTCCCAGCTGCCTACCTAAGTTTAAGCTTCCACCTGTTAGCTTCCTTGCCTAAGCAGTCAGCCATAAATATCGTACAGATTACAGGTGTTCTAATTCCTCTGACGTTGTTGCAGTCTTCTATTAGTCTCCCCTGAAGTGGTGGCGGTTCTTCTGGGGAGGGAAAAAAAAAGCCGGTCTAGTTTTATTAATATACTTCGAGGCATTATTAAGTGTGGACGATACACCTATTATTTTTTTTAAACACTGTTAACCTTCTCGAGTAACTTTTGATTTTTGCAAGCGTTATGAAGGCAATACGACTACCAAACTTGTGCTGCGATTTCCAGATAACGATCCGAAAAAAAATTGCAGAGTGCTTTTGGTGCGTGCGTGCGTGTTCATGTGCATTCATGGTCAAAGTCTTGTAACCTTCTACACTTTTTCGCAGTGGTTTGCTTTTAATTATTTTTTCTCTCCCCTTCAATCCCTCTGACTGTGAAAACATGCCAGGTTCAGATTCTTTGGGATTCTGTCAGCAGATTAGAGGACTGAAGACTGAGGAAAGACGCTAAATGCAATGGAAGGGAGTGCAGAAGGTTTGCTAACTTGTAACCACAACTGTACGAGGTATGCGCTTAATAGTTGCAAGGAATCCGGCAGTATTAAACCACGATCTCTCTCTCTCTCTCTCTCTCTCTCTCTCTCTCTCTCTCTCTCTCTCTCTCTCTCTCTCTCTCTTCAGTCATTAAGTGAAAAAAATCATGAGAAACGACTTCAGTTCCTCTTCACCCTTAACACCGTCAGAAAGGAAGCCGGTACTGCCGTGGGTTGCAAATAAGGCGTTATTGCCAAACTATGACGTTACATGTAAGCAGTGTTTGGCCGCACCTACCCGCCTCCCCGGCCGCCTGCCCGCCCGCCCCAGGTCTCGTGGTGGTGCGTGGTGGTGATGGGGATGGGTGGGCAGTGGTGCGGCGCCCAGGTTCAAGGTCGGTAAGGCTGAGCACCTGCCGCCCCTCTGTCCCTTCTTAGTTTAGGGGGAGCAGGAGGAGGACGAGGGGACGGGAGAGAAACCGAAGGAATAGTAAAGAAGAGAAGTTTATAAGGTATGTGCTCAAAGAGGGTGACATATTGTACTGACGAGGCTTGAGAGAGAGAGAGAGAGAGAGAGAGAGAGAGAGAGAGAGAGAGAGAGAGAGAGAGAGAGAGAGAGAGAGAGAGAGAGAGAGAGACCTGAAAACGTAAAGGCAACAATGGAATCACCACCACCACCACCACCACCACCACCACCACCAATAAGTAAAATAAATAAAGAACCCGCTCACATTCACTTCAGGAAAAAAAAAAACAGATTCTAATTGAAAACAAAAGGAGAGAGAGAGAGAGAGAGAGAGAGAGAGAGAGAGAGAGAGAGAGAGAGAGAGAGAGAGAGAGAGAGAGAGAGAGAGAGAGAGAGAGAGAGAGAGAAAACAAGGAATAAAAGCATAAAAGATGAACACAAACTGAATGCAGGAATGAAAAAATAAAGTTAAACAAAAAAAATACAATCTTAAAACCCGTGGATCAGATTAAGGTGCGGTGGCAAAAAAAAAAAAAAAAGGAAAGAGAGGAAATTAGAGAAAATGGAGCCTGGCACGTAGGAAAAAAATAGACTGAGTGCATAAAAAGTAAGAAAATAATGAGTGAGCAAGAAACAAAAAGGTAAAACACAACTTATTTGCAGAGAGTAATAGCAGGAGTCACGAGGTAGTAGGGATGGAGAGGAGGAGCAGGAGCCGGAGGAGCAGGAGAAGGAGGAGGAGGAGGAGGAGGAGGAGAAGGAGGAGGAGGAGGAGGAGGAGGAGGAGGAGGAGAAGGAGGAGGGGAAAAGAGAGAGGAGGAGGAGGAGGAGAAGGGGAAAAGAGGAGGAGGAGGAGGAGGATTACAACAGAGAGAGAGAGAGAGAGAGAGAGAGAGAGAGAGAGAGAGAGAGAGAGAGAGAGAGAGAGAGAGAGAATAATGACACAACTCCGCTGAACATACAAATTCAATAACAAACAGAAGCTTAAAAAGATAGTAAAATAAAAAATATGGTCTCCGGGTGTGTGTGTGTGTTTCGGAGGGGAGGAAGAGGCATCGATGTTCTTTATGTTCTAGCAAGATCTTGATACCAACTCCAGTGTGGTCTGCCCCATGAGAACTGAGCCGTTCACATACTCTGCCTCGACCATCCGTGAGTGTAATATAGAGGCCAAGTAAAAAAAAAGGCGGAAATTTGTACATGCTATCAGGGAAAGAATGCTCACTCATTATGCAGTAAGCTGAGACTATTATATATATATATATATATATATATATATATATATATATATATATATATATATATATATATATATATATATATATATATATATATATATATATATATATATATATATATATATATATATATATATATATATATATATATATATATATATATATATATATATATATATATATATATATATATATATATATATATATATATATATATATATATATGTGTGTGTGTGTGTGTGTGTGTGTGTGTGTGTGTGTGTGTGTGTGTTCGCTTACAAAATATGTTTCAATTTCAGACGTCCAGCTTCCAGGCGTATCGCTCATCTCAACTCAGCGCTCGCTCTTCTCTTGAACACCAGTTTTCGTTATCGTGAGGCCCGGGACGTTTGCAGCCCCATACCATGCGCTAGATATCAGAAAAAGGTAAGAAAACGAAATCGGAACGTATGTCTTGCCTACCTGAGCCTGAAACCCTCACTCTCTTATGTGAATTTTTACATCCTGATTGACTGTCACTGCTTCACGTTTCGATTGTTTTTTTTTTTCTGAAGTGAATTTGTGAGGATTTAATTATGATGGCAGATAAGAGACTTATCCCTTAAGATTAAGTAGACCACAGATTTTATTTTTCTTCCCCAGGTCAACATTAGCTGGCAGGGAAAAAAAAATTGTGCCCTCGCAATACCACGCCTATGAACCTTGGGAAGACCTGTCGTTGCCAGGTAAAGGAGTTATAGCTATTCATTTTGGACGCAAATATCATAGAGGCAGCAACTGTTGTAAGGAAAGTTGGTAGCCGCGTGTCACCGGCCGGAGATACTATCATCCCTTGCTTGGTCCGGTGGAAACACCACACACTCTACGTTGCTGTGGAGAAAAACCATGAAGTGAAGGCTGCTGTTGATGGTGGTCTGTAAAAACAAAGCAGCCGCATAGACAGAGGTGACAGGAGGTATCAACGGTAGTTGAAGTGTCACAACGCTATCCTGGGTGATACTGTGGAAATTAATCCCGGGAAGTGACATCGTTCTGTTTCACCCATTCAACCCTTTACTCAGCTCACCTGATTCCCGGAAGATGGCGCAGCGCGGTCCTCTCGAAGGCCCACCGGTTTACTGGTGACGAACTAACTAAAATCCATCAAAATGTCAACGTCTCATTCATCGGGATCTTCTGGATGTCGCTCGGCAGGGCCATGGCTGCACCCAGTTGGCCCTGGCGGCACCTTGACCCCCAAGAGTTTGTTGCGGCGCCACAAGCTCCCTGTCGCGGCACACCTCCACACTCCTACAGCACCGTCTGGGCTGGACCTTTCTCGACCACTCTTGCTCTACTCCAGCTACACTTCGACAAAGGTCAGTGCTTCTCTGCTATCAAGTGTCCTTTTACATTTTGCATAATGTAATAATAACATTCAACCTCATATTTTTGTATGTTTCAAGTTTCGACCACAAATCTCATTTTCTTGTAAACCACAAGACAGCCTTTCATTTTAGAATATACTATGGCACTGGTAGATAGCAGCCCTGCATGTGAGTGCCTTCAAACAAACTTACAAACTGTGCTGTTCACAGAAAACTAAACCACGTTAAACACAATCTGTATATTATGAGGAGGAGGCACACGTATGTCACACGCTCGCCAGGAACAACTACAACAAAAGTCCCCACGAGACGCGAGAAGACTTACACGTGAATTTTTTTTTTTTTTTTTTTTTTTTTTTACACACCCTGGACGTAGGCCTCTGTCTTATAAGGCAGTATGTGAGGTATAACCTGCGACCCACAGGTGCGAGGCGTGTCCCTGCGACCGGGCAAGGATGGCGGCATGACACCCATAGGTCCCTCCGTCGTCATCCCGGACTCCTATACAGGTTAGTTGCTTCACAGAACAAGGCTTCAGTGGTCAATTGGTGATGCTTTGCTACTCTGAGATGTATGTGAGTAATCAAGACCACAACCTCTCGGTCCTTGATGTTGCATATTCAAAGATCAGCAAGCAGTGTCGCTTCACTGAAAAGGTAATGTTGAAAAGTAACTTAAAATCTACGCTTTTCCGGAACACAGAAGTGAATAATGTAATGAGATTAATAGTATATATGATAATAATAATAATAATAATAATAATAATAATAATAATAATAATAATAATAGTAATAATAATAATGATAATAATAATGATATCAAGAACAAGGTATTATTATTATTATTATTATTATTATTATTATTATTATTATTATTATTATTATTATTATTATTATTTTATTATTATTATTTATTATTATTATTATTGTTATTGTTATTATTATTATTATTATTATTATTATTATCATTATTATTATTATTATTATTATTATTATCATTATTATTATTATTATTATTATTATTATTATTGTTATTATCATTATTATCATTATCATCATCAATCACCATCGTCATCATCATCATCATAATTATCGTCATTATTAATAGTCTAATATAAAACAAATATATTTACGAGCCTATAACAGAAGCAGACAGTCAGTATTTGATATTTGTATAGGAACAGAAATAAATAAATGATTAGATAAATAATAAAAAAGGCATATAACCATTTCTCCCCACAATTCTCTCTCTCTCTCTCTCTCTCTCTCTCTCTCTCTCTCTCTCTCTCTCTCTCTCTCTCTCTCTCTCTCTCTCTCTCTCTCTCTCTCATGTATCGTAATTAGTAAGTGTATGGAGGGTAGGTTGTGGCAAGTGTCGCCAGAGGTGAAGGCACAGTCAGGTAACGTTGTCCCCTCGCCAGCAGGCTGGTTCGCCATTGTGACGAGTGACGGACACACGGCTCCTTTCTTTTCTACTGTGGAACAAGTCGCCTCCAGTAAAGTGACTTTTTTCCTCACGCGCTATGATGTGCCGGCCTACACCAACCTGCATGACGGTAGGCAACGACCCTTGTACCTATCCCTTATACCTCATGCTGCAATCAGGCACTGGGACACACACACACACACACACACACACACACACACACACACACAAAGCAATAACAGTAAAAGCCTGGTCCTTTTTCACTACAGACACTGGTCGAATGACATACCAGAAGACAGTGGTTCAGAGCGGCCACGTGCTCAAGCTGCTTGGCATTTTCGAGGACCTCAACGCTCGCCGCACAAACAGCGGCGGCAGAGGCCGTGACATATCCTCGTCTGTCTTCACCTGCGACAAGTATGCGCAGTGCCTCAACTACAGAAATGAGGTGAGTGCATTCTGGCAGTCATGTTCATTGGGCAAAGCGCATTAAACGTTACAGTGCGCAATGACCATAGAGACAATCTGACACTGACTTCAACTTTTATTTTGCAGGTGGTATTTCTGCCCTTCTCAGCGACAGGCCGCTTCTATACAACAGCACACAAGACGAGCAAAAGCCCCAACCACGTGTACCTGATGGCACACATCCTGAAGAACCATCGCCTGCCCCTCACTGTGCGGTTGGTGTGTGGCTACATGCCTCGCGTCCCATGCAACTTTACTGGTGAGTGGCCCCATCCATGTCATAATAGCTCCACCACTATTTGTTTAAACAATGTAAGTATGTGTGTGTGTGTGTGTGTGTGTGTGTCTGTGTGTGTGTATATATATATATATATATATATATATATATATACGAGTATATATATATATATATATATATATATATATATATATATATATATATATATATATATATATATATATATATATATATATATATATATATATATATACAGAGGGAGAGAGAGAGAGAGAGAGAGAGAGAGAGAGAGAGAGAGAGAGAGAGAGAGAGAGAGAGAGAGAGAGAGAGAGAGAGAGAGAGAGAGAGAGACTCATGGTGGATATGAAAGGCACTTTCCATCCATGTTAGTTGATGGCATGGTAACACTTTACATCTCGGCACCTGCCACTCTTCAGACGAGTCTCACAAGTGTACTTTGTTGTCTGCAGGTGTGCTACGCCTTGAGCAGGCCCAGAAAGAGGCAGTCATCCTGGCCTGCACCATGACCAACGAGGCTCAGGCAACTCTCTTTGAAATCGACGTTTCCTCAAACTTTGCACTGACACCAGTCAAGGACCCGATGTTCCCCAAGACACCAATCTTCCTGAAGACTGTGTCGTACTGTGAGGATGAAGCCGAGGCTTGGCGCCGCCAGATCAAGGTGAGCACCTCCTTCCTTTACTTTTTTTTTTTTCATATGGGCGACAGAGAGAGAGAGAGAGAGAGAGAGAGAGAGAGAGAGAGAGAGAGAGAGAGAGAGAGAGAGAGAGAGAGAGAGAGAGAGAGAGAGAGAGAGAGAGAGAGTGTTGTTTTCAGCTTTTACTTAAAGTACTGATGTTACCTTAATTTTGTATACAACAATAACATATTTTTTTGCATATATATATATATATATATATATATATATATATATATATATATATATATATATATATATATATATATATATATATATATATATATATATATATATATATATATATATATATATATATATATATATATATATATATATATATATATATATATATATATATATATATATATATATATATATATATATATATATATATATATATATATATATATATATATATATATATATATATATATATATATATATATATATATATATATATATATATATATATAATTTTTATTACTTTTGTAATGTAAACCATATTGTTATTATTATTACACTGTTTTCTCATGTATGCAGGTGACCCACCATGTCACGGAATCCAAGAGGTCTAAATCGATGAGTCGGTCCGTGTGTGACAGACTCCTAGACCAGCCGCGGACGGCTACCTTTGCTCTGCTCACTGATCACGGCCGAAGGAAGCTGAACGGCAGCCGCGATAAATCAATGGAACGTCTGGCAGGTTTCTTCCTCGCTGATAGATCTCGAGATAAGAGCAAAGAAAATCTCCTTCGAGACAGAAGCAAAGAAAAGATGCGCGACAGAGACAGATTGAAAGAGAGACCCAAAGACAAGCAACAAGAGAGAGAGAAGTTTGACGGCCCAAACAAGCTAAGTGAGAAAAGTCAGGATACGAGGAAGCTCTCAAAGCAAAACACATACATCTTCCAAAAGGGGCGGCCCTCCAAGATGCGGGACCGGCGGCAGGAGGCCGACGCTGTCAACAGACTCAACAAGTCAATAGAAAACTTGGATTACTCACGTGTGGCTGACGATATAAGTCCTGTGCACGAAACCGTGGAGGAGGAAGACCACTATGCCGAAATATGTGATTACATCATCGGCGACAAGAGTGGACCAGGACCCAGAGAATATAATAAACGCGAGAAGAGAAAGTCTATAGGAGACAGGGAAAGCTCTAATTATGCCCGTCAGCTTCGAGGCGACGATGCTAACCTGAGTTTTACGTTGCTGAAGAAAGACATTGGTGGTTATTATGTTAAGATTCCAGGCTTTGAAATCCCCAAGGGTGATTGTGATTTTGATCCCATTGTCAACACCCAGCCGGGAAAGAACTATGACTCCTTGTGTTAGGAACTGTTCAGTATTACAGTACAAGTAGAGGAAATGTTTTATATACTAGCGTAAATCTTTAAAATCAATTTAGATAATCCGTATAACTAACTTTGTGCCACTTCCCCAAGACAAGCTCACCTCCACCCACCCACCAAGACGCAGCAGATGGCTAAGACAACATGCTTATATAAACCGTGCCAGCCTCACCGTGCCCTTTTCCATCTGCGGCAGAGGTGGGTGGCACGAGACCCTATATTTATATAAGAAGCATCGGTGTATGTCAGGTGAATCCTGCTGGATGGTTTTGTAGCCACTTCGTCATGATTTCGAGAGAGTTTATATAAACAAGAGGTGGGTAGTTTGCACTTTGATGTGGCTCTTTAAAAGTGTTGTTTATCATTACGAATTGCAACATGTACTGACAAGAGGTGACCAACAAGACTTCTCCAGCAGCTCGCGTCATGGCAAGCAATACTGTGGCTGGAGATCGAACACTCAAGATGTATCTAGTCAGTCAGTACCCTGACAGGGCCTGCTGTAGATAGAATTGGTGGAGCATTTACATAATATCAATAATTTTCTCTCTTTATATGGCAAATAACAGAAAATCTCATTGTTAGGGACACGGCAATCAGCACCCTTTCTTATTTTCCACGAATTTTGTCGTGTTACGTTTGCCCAAATCTCTTTTTCATAAACAAATAAGTCTCCCACAGCTTTTTTTTTTTTCCCCACCAGCTGAAGAGTCAAGACAAACAATGGACTTGCTTCCCCGCCACCATCCCCACTTAATAAAAGTCTCTGCCTCCTTCATACTATAGTGTGCTTGCTTTTGATGTACAAAAATATATACTGCAGTACATGGATATTACATTCATGCTGTTACAGAGCGTTTTCCCTTTGTGATGAACCTGTGAAATCTGATACATGTAAAGAAACGATGTAAAAGGTTTTGAATGTATGTAGCTCATTATATTCATTGTAATTTTGTAGCATTTCATGATTTGGCATTTGTGTTATGCCGTACAGCATGCTCATCAGCAGAAAGCCATAATTTATTTTCATAAATGTTCCATATTTAGTTATAATGTAAAAGTACTTGGAATTTACCCAAGACGACAGCGGATCCCATTGCAAGACTACCCTGACAGCATTCTGGGATGTCCTGCTACGCACAGGATCATTCTGTTAATTTACATCGAATGAAAGTTTGCGATTGTATCCGGCATGATGTTAGGATGCCATAATATGTTCATAAGAGAAAGTGGCTGGCAGGTTACAACTTATTTCAAGCAGGTGTCTCCAACGTGACGACGGACGCACGCTCAACCGTATTAGAATGGCAGGCTATGACCACACAAACACGGCTAACCATTACATCTTTGTGAGGAAGGAACACTGACCTTCGAATCTGGTATATACTGAAATCGGCTTCACTGTGCTACCATATTCATTACTATTATTAGGCAAACGACTTAAAACTACGAATGATATTCATCAGTACAGAAAAAAAAAGCCTATTATTTTCGAAAGATAGAACTCGTTACATAATCAAGAAGCTTGGTACAACTTGGTGCACTACCTACTGAGCAACCAAGGCCTGCTAACAGCCACGCGGAGAAAAATTTCTGTGGTCAGTGGCCCCTATTTGCCTCTGCTGTACTGTAGGCTTACTCAGTGTTATAAATACATATCAGTATGTAAGAACAACTTGTATTATGTTATTTTTTATCTCCTATACATGCAATAAAATACAAGTACTTCTTTTATTTGTTCCGTCTTTCAGAAGCAATACATCATTGTTACCTATGTAAATTAGGATTCCTAAAAGCAGAGAATTGCCTCTTGGAAGGACACTCTGGACATTGTAAGAGAAAAAATAGCGAAATGACACTTGATTTTATATATTTCATTAACAGATAGATATTTTGGCTTTTAATTTGCGTGTGAGGCCTGTGGGAGGCATATGGGGTGTGCAACTGGCCTTGCGATTTGAGGCACATTCGCTAGCAATGTGTTGTGAAGGAGTTAGGACTAAGACAAACACCGGAAGAGCGAGTCTATCGCATGTATCGTTTATTCAAGGTGGAAACGTGAATTAAAAGGCCAAAAGGGAGCCTCAGTTAAGATACTTAACTTACCACCCTATCGTACCTGCTGAAGGCCATTACGCTCTTAGGAAGCGCCCCACTGGAGGATAAGAATTTGA
>NC_087151.1:32312692-32327692 GCF_035594125.1 Scylla paramamosain | reverse complement strand
ATTAAGTGTATTGTGAAATGTTGAAATTATTTCAGAAAACAGGACTCGCCAAATACTTAATCCCTACCTATTTCGCTATGTATATCTCATCAAATTAAATGTTTTAAGTACTGAACTAAGGTAACAAATTTAAGAGTATCATATCTACTTTTGAATTATTAAGCTGGTTCTAGAGGCAAGTTATTGCTCTTTATGTTATGTATTGTTTAATTTTGAAGATCTTTAACTGGTTCCTAAGAGTTTGTCAGGTAACAGATAGGAGGCATAACGTGGGAGTTCTTAAATACTGCACAACAGTTCAGGCAAAGCGCCACGAGAAGCAGGTCCAGCTGTGACACACCGCCAAATTAAAAGCGATGTTGCCAAGAATTGGCCATCACACTAATTCAAAACACAAAGAAATTTATCAGAATTTAATAATTTTATTTTGAAATGAAAAAGGCTGCAATTTTCCTAAGTACCAAACCTAAACTGTTTTGCAATTAGGTAATGGCTGCTTCTTACTAAATCTATCGTTTATTATCTCCTTTGTCTGAATGTTTTGTTTACTGGCTATAGCCACCAACATAATTTTCCCATTCCACAATGTCACTATCATTCCCTCAACATCCATTGACATGTTGATATTATTCTGTTGTAACTCTGTTTTCCACTTCATATATTCACAGAATCCTAGTCTACTTCCTTCCATCTCAGCTTCATTGAACTTTCCAAATGACCAAGCCTTATCAAGCTGTTCCTCATTAAGCTTGCAAACACATTGCCAACAGCTGGAGCTGCTCCTTCAGTCTTGCAGCATAAGACTTTCTACTTACTCCCATCCTTACTCTTTCAGTTTCACTAATGAAATAGTCAACTAGTATCTTCACCATTTCATTCCTTTAAATGGTTAACTGGAACTTTGATGTTTCTGTTTCTTCTTGAACTGTTTCAAAAGAGGAGCATCAAAGCATCTTCAAAAACTAGATTGGACTTTTTTTCTCCATTCTCCTGTGATTATCATTTTGGGAACAACATCAAACAAACCTTTATCTCATTTATGTGTGCTTGTCTAGACTCCATAGTATGTACATAAAAAGAAAGAAAAGTCAGACATCACCTGTTGAGTCTGTCTTCTATTGCATATTTTGCAATATATATTGCTAGATAGAACAGTTCCCAGCAAATTCCACACTATGGGGCTGTGCCCTTATTGGAAAGAAACTTTCAGGCATGCTTGACATGATCTCCACATTGTTGGGTAGTTGGTTAGGTTAGGCATTTAATGTCATTCACTTTCAAAGTGTGAGCACAGCCTGTCTGCTGGTTTGCCTATCACAGCTCTGAAAATGTTTCCAATGATAAGTGAGGACAAGTCTGTTTTTCAGTTTGAAAATATTAACTGGAGGGTTTCTTCTGCCAAGCACTGTTGTTATTGCTAGCTGGATGGGATTGATATCTTATTCTACCATTAACCCAGCAAGCAAGAATGTTTCATTGGGATGTCCTTGGTTTCCCAGCATATAATGTCACCTCTCATTTGTTTCAGCCACTCTTCCTCTAAACCTGTGTATTGGAACAGGATTTGATGATAATGTTTGCCTGTCATGCATTGTCTGATGTAATGTAGAAAGGTGTTAACTCACAATGACACAATGCTTGTATTACTACCCAGCTATCCACACTACCACACCAAGTGAGTAAAATTTAAAACATCCCAGCATTACACTGGGGGATGGCTGTAAATACCAATGTATTAGCTCTTGGCACTTGAGAATAAAGTTACTGGCAATAGCCAATAAGAATTTGAAAATAATCAACTTGGACGTAACAATACCATACTTTATTCATCATATTCTACATACTTGTTTATGTTGGAAGGATTGTAAAATAAATGATTAACTCATATTAACTACAACATCCTTCTTTTGTGTGCTTAAAAGTAACAATAGTAGGTTACTGCATCTTAGGCTCAAATAAAATAGGCTTTTGTGAGCAATACCAAAGATGAAAAGGTATAGCTAACTGAAATTCAATAGAAAATTAATGTAGTCCTGAAACAAAAAGTATGTATGGCTTTATTTAACAAGTAAACCACCTTTAAACCTATTAGAAAATTTAATCCCACAAAATGCATTAACTTCATGTGTTCTCTTGATGTTGATTTAACAGGAAAATCATTATTTGAGGAACTTCTCTTTAGTGAAATGTTAACTAATAAAAGTGATGAAGTTACTAGATCAATAGCCATGTGTTTTAAAGTGCTGTGAAAGAATTCCTTATTGCCCCCCCCAAAAAAAAAAAAATCAAAGGGAGATGCACATGGCAATGATGTGAACCAGAGAAAGGAAAAAAAAAATGCTAAAACAGACTTAATTGATTTGTAGCATACTAATTATCCTATCTTTCCCATTAAACCACAAAATATATGTAATGTTTATATCTTTAAAGGTTTTAGAGAAGATACTTATGAATTAATACTACAGTACTCTAGTCTAGGGACCCTGGTTATGTACTAGTTGCTTAATTACAGCAACACTTTTCTAGTCATCTGTTACATTGATAAATTCCTAATCTACCATAAATGCATAATGATCTGCATAGTATTTAAAGTTTCTTCACCCCCATATGGTATTAGAAATGTTCTTATTCTATATGAGAAGTAAGCAAACAAAAAAGTAAAGGATGAATGACTCATGCTTCACTTATTACTCATAATCACGGTAGTATGGAAAGTCCGAACTCTCCAGGTATCGCTCAGTCCACTCCTTGAAGGCCCTCACCTGTTCCTCTGTCAGGTGGTTCTTCCAGTCACCTGTCTGTAATATAAATTGATTTCATTCACAAGAACAGTGATATTCATTAATTGCCCAACTGGACAATTCTGCTAACAGATGGGAATAGACATTGACTGAGGTTATCTTTGTAAGAAACCAATGATGCACTACCTGTCTATTTAACTATATCATCAACCTAAGAACACTATTCAAGGAGATGGCCATGATTGAGTTCCACAGGACAACAGCTGACTGCCTCACAAAAGACCAGCCAGGAAACAATGGGAAAGTTATGACTGTAGTTATCTCAGATAACCAGGATTTATGCCATGATTGCATAAGCAACAGGTGGTACTCTGTGGCTCTCAGTGTTTGAGAACTAAAGCTGGCAGTTCTCACCAGTCACCATCTCACACCACAGCTACCCGCACCCAGACTCACTGAAAGTAAGTGTCGTGGGTTTCTTTACTGTACACAGCGGGCCTCATAGATGCCCATATAAAACAAGGAATTTATGTCAACATCACATTATGGGAATACAAGTCTCCAAAAGTTCCAACCAAGGAACTCCTCCGCAGTTGAGCAATGCCCTATGGCAATCACCACCTGGAAAGAAACAAAAGTAAGCTCATCTGCCTTACCACAGAGAGAGTGACCTACAGTGTTGAAACAGGCAACTTAGATTATTCCTGCCCAGCCGGATGTGCCTGTAAGTGTGAAAGGAACAATAACTTGGGAAAGAAAGCTTTTTGAGTGAGTTAAATGATATTGAAGAGACTTAAAGGGAGGACAGGAGGTGGATGTGGTGAGGGATATCACAGAAGTTCAGTTTTACCTTTTTTATATGTATAATTTTTCAAAGCTCATGACCTTAAAAGAGATGTCAAAATCTTTCATGAAATTATTTTTAACACTAGTATACTGTCTAAATATATATATATATATATATATATATATATATATATATATATATATATATATATATATATATATATATATATATATATATATATATATATATATATATATATATATATATATATAGACACACACACACACACACACACACACACACACACACACACACACACACACACACACACACATTGGAACCTGTTTTCCAACCTCATTCAAAATTCGTTCCTGAATGCCGTTTGAAATCTGAAATGTTAAAAAACCGAAACTATTTTCCCCATAGGAATCAATGTAAAATAGATTAATCCGTTCTCAGACACTCATCCACCATGTCTTAGCAAGTAATGATCGACACTCTCACTGCTAAGATGGCTGCTTCACAATATCTCCAGCTTAGAATCTTTGTTATCTAGAAAGGATGTATTGAATGAACACAGAATGCAGGCATTCTCTTTGTCACCGATGAAGTGAGTGAAGCCTTACAGAGTGGCACTGAGAGGAGCAACCCGCTCACTGCCAAAATGAAGGTGATCGTAATACTTAGACATCTTGTTGCTGGGAAAAGCTACTGGTAAAATGCAGTTGTGCAATAGTGATGGCATTGTGGGTCATAGAGAAAGCCACAGGAGGCTTGGGATTACCCGAGTGGTGAACCTTGTTTGTTTACATCAAGGTTCTTCAACAGATCACATTTAGCTTATTTCAAAGATTGAATTACTATCTTACCCTCTGTGTCTCTCCTCCAAATATATAAGAAATGAAGGAAATATTTATAGAAATTATAAATTAGTAATAAATGGTAGCTTTTGCTACGTCTTGTAGTATTTGAAGTCAAGTAACTTTGTTCAAAAACCGAATTATAGTATGGCAACCGAAGCAATGACAAATCCGAAATTTTGTTCGAAAACCAAATTGTTCGGAAAGGGAGACGTTCGGTAACCGAGGTTCCACTGTGTGTGTGTGTGTGTGTGTGTGTGTGTGTGTATTATATATATGTATATACTCGTATATATATATATATATATATATATATATATATATATATATATATATATATATATATATATATATATATATATATATATATATATATATATATATATAAACTTGCCATTTAGTTATAGGAGGAGGATTCCCTGATCATAAATTCTATCCATTAAAATTCCATTTGTTTCCAGTGCTTTGGCTCTTTTGTCAGAAGATTTCTTTTGGTTAGAGAAGTTTTAAACCTGCAAATATATCCCTAACCTAAAACCTACTACATCTTGTGAATGGTTTCAGCTTGAACATTACAAGATGTAGTAACATTATTTATCAGGTGCTGTCATTGAGTGAAAATGCAGTGAGCCTATGTAACACAACTATTCTTCCTTTCTGACAGCATCTGACTCATGCAGAGTCTGCAGAAATCGTGTGTGTGTAGTAAAGTCTATAGCTACACTAATGCCACTCTTAGCTCCAGTTCTTTACTGAAAAAATAAGCAGCCTTCATATTGTGGCTAGACTTGGTATTTATCTTGTATGCATATGAGGGAAGATTAAGTTTTTACTTAAACATTTATGTATTTAATGATATTTTAGTACTTGTTTATTTACTCTCATACCTTTCCCTTCCTCATAAATTTGATTTTTTGAGATGTTGTGTTTGGAGCATCAAGAAAGGTTTCATTGTTGGTGGCAGGATTGTCTTTCATTTGGTCAAAAGAGCAGTGATGAGCCAGGCTTTCAACTTCCTTGTCATTCACGTTAACCTCTAGAAATTCTGCCACCTGTTGTATTGCTCCTTGAAGGTTCTGAAACATTGTTGCACAGTTAGAGATATCATCTGCACTCTCTCTCTCTCTCTCTCTCTCTCTCTCTCTCTCTCTCTCTCTCTCTCTCTCTCTCTCTGCTTGAAAGTACCAATTGCTTGTTTCCTATTACAGGTTAGTAACTCATCCTGTGGTGAGGAGCTGACTTGTTTCTCCTGTTATCAACCAACATAATTTGAATAATTGTTTAGAAACTTACAAAACACACCCCAAACTTTTAACTGAATATTTTTGCTTAGTGCAGTTAAGTGTGAAAAGTTTTGATATAATTACTAAATGTAAAAAAATAGAGGAACAAGTTATCATCTTTGTCTTTGGATGACTCTTATTCTTTCCTTCTTTATTTACCAATAAGTTGTACTTTGTGAGGACAAGCACTCAACAGCTGTACATATAGGTATATACTATATCAAAATTCTATAATATTCACAAGCTTGGAATTTGCTGGGGAAGGTTGGTATTCTGAGTACAGTCCAGGTGGGAATACTTAATGTGAAATTCTAAAATATAAAAAATCTGAAATCTTGGGTTCTGGCATTATCCACAATTGTTTTTTCCATGCCATTTCAACACTAAAGTTGCCCAATAATGCAAATTACTGTACTACTGTATGAAATTTAGAATAATATCAAAGTATTAAATCATGCATTTTTGCCTGATAATATGCATGGTCTGTAATTATCATTATCATATTTTATTTACTGGAATATCATCCCATTACAAGTAGAGATGCATGTGCTTATTTGTTTCAAATCAGAAAAAAAATCATTGATTCCAGTCCCGAGTGTTTCAGATAAGAGATAAAAGACTATGATATAGTGCACCACACCAATAACACTTCATTACCTCTTGCATGTCTTCATATCGTAAAAAGAGGATGTTTTCTTCATTTCTCATCTCCCAGAAGCCAAGGACATGCAGCCAGAATGGTGAATAAGACACTGAGGAGAGAAACAAAAGTAGTTGTAACCAGGGTTAGGTCCAAGTACAGGTGACTGTACTTATGACCAAGTTCAAGTACTTTGATATTTTTCAAGTACAGTGGTACGTTGACTTACAAGTGCCCCAACTTAAGTTTTTTGAGGTATGAGCTATTGCTTGGACAGTTTTTTGCTTTGAGTTGCGAGCCAAAATATGAGATATGAGTGAGCTTCAGATACTCTGCTGTTGTGAAAAATTCGGCACAGACAAGAAAATTGTCTCATGGATGACTTTATCACAGGCAGTCATGATGAAATTGTCCCAGACCCCAATTATTCATATACTGTAGAGGAATGTTATAGGATATATATATATATATATATATATATATATATATATATATATATATATATATATATATATATATATATATATATATATATATATATATATATATATATATATATATATATATATATATATATATATATATCTGTATATGAAAGTAATCAGTGAAATAAAAAAAAAAACAGCACCGCTGGCGGACGTACGACGTACTTATCTTGATCATGATTCTTCAGTAGGCCTTTACTTTGCTTTACTATATCCAGAATAGGGTGTAGCTCGTTCTTTCAGGAATTTTCTTAATTCCGCTGTAGTCCATGATTGTGGCGGTGATATATCCATTGTGCAGGGTAGTCGAGTAAGCGTGGTCCTGTGTTTTGGTTTGCTCGCTGCCCAAGTACCCGAGGATAGTGATCGTACCGCAAAAATAAAGTCTGATACAAAATTATATTTTCTTTACATTAAATGGATTTGCCTGTTGTTTAGTACATGAAAATGCAAGTATATATTAGTATACTTCCATTGAGGTCAGTAGAAAATTACAGATTGCCTGAAACCTTGCCCCAAAAAGTATTTATTTTCCGGCGAGAATTAAAAATTCTGGCGCTATCTGGTATCAAAATGCTCACTGCGACGTCTCTAAATTAGAGACCCGGAATTAGAGTTGCGGTGCTGTACTGGCCCTGCCTACTGTAGCACGTTACCAATTTTGAAAATACATAATTATGCTCCTTCATCCTTTATTACATTACAGTACCGTAACACTTAATAATATCATCAAAAAAGTTTGCTAGAATTGATATACAGTATATAACTTTAGGTTAAATACAATGTACTTGAATGTACATGGTATTTTTCAAACACTTTGGGTTAAGGTACAAGTAACATTGAATTTTTAAACTCTAAGTACAGTTACAGGTACATGAAAATCTGTACTGAAGTCCAAGTATAAGTACATGTATTTGGACCCAACCCTGGTTGTAATATAACTGATTGAAATTCACTACAGCCAAAAAATATATTTATCCAAGGTTTTCACTTGGAAAAGTGTCCAAAAGTGGGTGTGCTTGCATTGTTATTGTCTTATTTTGTATATGTAATGCAAATAGCTACATATGACAAGGTAATAACATCTGTGATGTTAGTGCTTATAAAAGTCAAACAGTTATGAGAGAAAGTTCACAACAGTGGTGTGGAAAATCTCACCTCTTTCATCCAAGAAAGTATCAACAAAGTCCTTCATGGTTCCACAGTAGCCCTCAAGCTTGCACTGGTGAAAGAAATAGGAGACACAAACATCCTTTGGATCCCTGCAGATATATACCACCTGAAACAGATGGTCACTTTGTAAATCTTGCTTAAATTTTTCTGGAACATATTTGCTCCTCCTGCAACATAACTGAATCTAGTTTAGTTACCTTTGGTTTTTTTTCCCAGAAGTTAGAAGGTAGTAGCTTCTTGGGTAAATGTGACTTGATGGTTCTAGGTGAAGTTTGTTCTTGTACTCTTCTCCAAGAATTGCCCAAACGGATGGGAGAATCTTCAGGCAAAGGTGGTGGTGGGCTCCATTCAGGGATGAGAAGACTATCAAACCTTCAAGGTTATGATTAAAAATATGAATTAATAGATGTATCATTCAAGTATAATATGCAGAGTATTTGTATTTTATTTATTTATTTATTTTTCAATAAGTGAAATGCATATGTATGGGAGTGAAAAGAAGATCTGAGATAGTAATGTTACCAGCTGAAAATAAAGCCACAGTGTTTCTGGAAGACTGAAATTTTGATACAAAGCATCATAACTGCTTATTTGACTTCATAAAAAAAATGAAAATGGTAGGAAATACATGAACCTTTACCAAATTAGGAAGATATGATATATACATACTCAAAGAATGGGAATCTTTTCATAAGTTCAAGCTTAGCATCTGGAGAGTCCTGACCATGAAGAAGACACCATACAATTTCCTGAGTCCATGTTGTTCCTGCAAGTCACAGATAGATATTGTTCTCGATGATTGACATAAGTCAGGCCTTTAAAGAGACTGTATCTGCTCGGTAATGGTGTATAATTCAACAAAATGTCCATAAAGCTGCTACAAGGGCTTTAAATTATGTTTATATTTGTACATATTTGTAACACAGAGACCAATAAATTAATCAGTCAGTATAAGAGAAATGATAGCTGGCAAGGCCTACACTGAAAGCCCTTCTAGATGTTTAAAATTTACTTATCAATTATAAATTCCATAATGATGGTGTTTAGGTGCAGAAATGGTTATCTCTGCAATTGCTTCTACAAACTGCAGTTTCTGCACCTGCAGAAGCTTTGATTTCATTTGACAATTTGCATCTGAGACTAACTTTAAGCTGATTAGATCCATAGAAAAAATAATTGTTTTTATAGTAGAAACTCTATTACAGAATATTATGATACCCAATCTATGTCATTATATTTAAAACACATGTTTTAATGTAAGTATGATTTTATTCCTTTCAGTGCTGCAGACAATGCTAACGTGCTAAAATCACCAATTTTTGGTCAGAGTAGTGCGAGTGTATGTGTACTGTATTAAGTGTAATGGATGAGTAAATAATATTTTTAACTCCTTTAGAATGAAAAAGTATCCCGTGGCATTCAGAAAAGGATGTGGCACCTAGAAGGATAAAGTTTATTATGATCGAAGCGAAGTTTTTACTATGGAGGTTGGAGTTTCATTTTGAGTGGTCCATCCCATCCCGGCCTGGCCCGACCGTAACGCTATTCAAACACTAATATCTCCAGAACAAATGGTAAATTCCCATAGCCCAACATAGGAGATCGCAATGTTTTGGGTGTATCTGGTGATCATAAGCCCCACCCACTGGTTTCACTTGCCTGGACGGGGACAGCGCAGAAAGGCATCTCCTGTTATTAAAACTCCTATAAAAACATGAATGAGCAGCTGCTCATGAAGGGTTTGCACTTTTACCTCATCTGGTAACACTGCTTTGGAAGCGAGACAAACCCTCTCAGCAATCAGTGCCTGTCAGGCACTACCCAATAGTGTGGACACAGTTTTATCCATCATCTCTTGCATCCTCTTTTGGTTCTTCCCGTGATCCTTCCTCCTCATTACGAGTGAAGCGAAGTTTATACGACTTCTGATCTCTCTAAAATTTCTGATTGGGGCAGAAATGAATGGGAGTTACAGTCTTCAGAGCTTTCCTCTTTATATTCAGTATGTACATGGTGTACAGAGATATGTACAGAACTGGAGAAGCTCGCAACACAGGTTATGAGGCAAATCTGAATCTCTTCACCCATGATTCAGCTCACCACCTTATTGTGTACTACTAATAGTGAACTGTGTACCTGGATGTTTGGCCAACACATTGGACACTTGATGTTACCTATGTCTTCTCCTTGAAGAGACTTAAAAATATCCTGTGTTTTAACTGATACACCAAGCTATGCAGACTCAACTTGTTTTGGCTGCCAAAATTCAATCATGCATTTAACCTCTGACGTACGTCGTACATTGACAAGTATAAAATAGAATAGAAACTTAACAGTGCCTAACACTCTTCACCTGATTTAGGATACGTGATGACCCAGACATCATCACTTTGGACAGAGAATGAGGCATATTTAGGATACCAGTCCTCAAAGCCCTTGGGCATGATGAAGCAGTCAGGTCCCACCCCAACTTGATCTGGAGTGTAGGTAGACACTGGAACTTGCAGGGATGGCATTTTTCTCATCACCATCCTGAAATGGAAAGCAGGACTTGTGCAGAATATTTAGTCATAAGCGGCAGCGTTCACACCTATCGACTTTTCGCTGCTGTCTACGGCATGACGTTGCGCTCGCAAAAGGAATAAGCTGGGTGTCTATGAACGTTTTCACACACCATGACTACAGTTGTGGATGGCAGAATGCCATTCACGACCGCCATGGTCACCATAGCGTCCTTTTAAAAGCGTCTGGCAAAACGCCATGGATATTGTGAAATGTACTGTACATGGTACCCTATGGACGCGTTCTAGAGGCTTATCTAAGAGAAAAAAAAACTGCAAAAATGTATAATGATATTAAATCGGAGTGATAAACAAGAGAAATACAGTGACTGAACGCCATAGAAATTCTCTCTCTCTCTCTCTCTCTCTCTCTTGTATCGCAGTTGGTACATAGGGTCTCGGTTCTCCGTCGTCCCTCGCTGCACCAACCCGCAGTCCCGCGTATTCACCGTCCTCTCATAAAATGTGTGAATCGCGGGTGAGAGGGGTGAGGGCATCAAGGACACACGGAAGTCGGGAGAGTGCAGGCGGACTTTTTCTTTTTAGTAAAGCATGATCATCATGAAATTATGTTATAATGAGAGAGAGAGAGAGAGGGGGGGGGATGGATAGCATCAAAGGAGCCACCACATTATCTTTAGAATATCAGCCCCATTCATTTTAGCAGAACACAGGTACCTAATCATTATTACGGCCTCTACACCACTGCCATCCATGCCTTGCAAAGTTTAAACTCACCCCTTGACTGTTTTAGTGGTGCCGGACATTGACACAGAGCAGCACGGATCGTCCTCTCTCTGCCGTGGTGTATCGGGGTCTGTTGTAAGATTTCATTGTTGAGTAATTGCACTTCATTTCGATTCAGGAAGAGCCCGTTTTCATGGCATCCTAGGAACGCAGCTGCCAGACATATGACACATTTATCTTATCACATTGGGAACCGAATGATAAAATCTCATAATTTTTCATGACAAGTTGAACACAATGAAGAATTTAACAACTTGACTTAACTGAAGTTCACAGATCATATGATGGTAAGATGCAAACTACCATGAGAGAGAGAGAGAGAGAGAGAGAGAGAGAGAGAGAGAGAGAGAGAGAGAGAGAGAGAGTCCATGTAAAATTTAACACACACACACACACACACACACACACCACGTAATGTTGTACTTGGCATGCTCGCGCACAACCAAGGACTGGGTTGGAATCCCGGGAGCGTCGAGGCAAATGGGCAAGCTTCTTGATGTGCAGCCCCTGTTCACCCTCGGGATGTAACCCGAGGGGTTGTAACCTCGCTGTCCCGTTGTGTGGTGTAAGTGGTCTCAGCCCTACCCAGAGATCGGTTGGTCACTATGAACTCAGCTCTTTCCGTATGGTAAAGGCTGGTTGGGTGACCAGCAGACGACCGTAGGTGAATCACACACACACACACACACACACACATCTGTATACATATACACGCATACATACTTATTCGTGTATATATATATATATATATATATATATATATATATATATATATATATATATATATATATATATATATATATATATATATATGCACTTACATAAGTATTTATTTTAAAGTGCATACAAATACTAAGATATACAACCATATATACAAATGAGAGAGAGAGAGAGAGAGAGAGAGAGAGAGAGAGAGAGAGAGAGAGAGAGAGAGAGAGAGAGAGAGAATACATATCCTTGATAGTGGCTGTAGTTAGTGATGATAGTGAGGTGAGTTTGTTCCTTGTCTTTGTGTGTGTGTGTGTGTGTGTGTGTGTGTGTGTGTGTGTGTGTGTGTGTGTGTGTGTGTAAGTGAATAAATATCATATGAATATGTAGACAGCGTGGCAGAAAAAATCATGTAGCCTATCTCGTGGTAAGAGCATTTCCTTCAGGGAAACTGAGGCAGGTCCCTATGATCATCTAGTCAATAAAACCAATGTCAAAAGGAAGCTGAGAGTAATGCAAAATTCTGACCCTAATCTGGAAGGGAATCAATCATCAGGTGATGAAGAAATAGCAGAGATTTCTCTAAAGTATCTATGATAAGAAGGAGGAAGGATCACGGGAAGAACCGAAAGAGGAGGCAAGAGATGGCTGATAAAGCCGTGTTCACATTATCGGGTAGTGCCCTACGGGCACTGACTGCTGAATGGGTTTGTCTCGCTTCCGATGCAGTGTTACCAGATGAGGTCAAGGTACACAAGATTGAGGAGTTATAGTTAACTCTGAACTCCATCTAGGAAAGCAATGGATAGATGCCAGAAACAGGGCAAATAAGTTATTAGAATTCATTTTTAGGAATGTTAAAAGAAGAAGGCCCGAAGTAATATTAAAGTTATATTTGGAGCTGGTCAGACCTCATCCAGACTACGCTGTGCAGTTCTGATCCCCACATGATAGGAAGGATATAGGTCTATTAGAATCAGTACAAAGGAGCATGACTAAAAGGATAAAGGCGATGAGAAGTATTCCTTACGAGGCGACATTGAAGCTGTTAAATTTACATTCTTTAGAGAGACGTAGGTTAAGAGGAGACCTGATAGAAGTCTTTAAGTGGTATAAGAGTTATAACAAGGGGGATGTAAGCAAAATTCTTAGGATCAGCAACCAGGATAGAGCAAGAAATAACGGGTTCAAGCTTGAAAAATTTAGGTTTAAGAAAGAGATAGGAAGAAATTGGTTCTCAAATAGAGTGGTAGACGAGTGGAACGGACTCCGTAATCATGTTGTTAGTGCTGAGACATTATCAATATAAAGCCTGGGTTTAAGAGAATATTAGACGGGTTTATGGATGGGGATGATAGGTTGAAATAGATAGGTATATTTCATACAGGGACTGCCACGTGTAAGCCTGGTGGGTTCTTGCACCTTCCTTATGTTCTTATGTTCTTACAGACCCTTCAAGGGCAGCTGCTCGTTTATATTTTCCCGTCGTTTCCTCGCTTTTGACGTCATCTCCGTGCCTGCCACTCATCCTTATCAGCTTGTGTAGAAGGAGGAAGCAGTAGGCACCTGCCGAAACGATAATTACTCCCAGTGAGGTCTAAAGCACTGGATCAGGGGGTGCTGTGAACTTATCATTAAACCCAGCTGTGACCTCACTGAACGTTTCCCTTTGTGTCTCATAACACAAGGGGGCAGTCACAGCCTGCCCTCTAAAGACAACTCTCTTCCTTCACACAAAACTACAAGCACCTAATAACACACACACCCTTCACTCAAAATTTCAAAATTCATAGCGACTCCTACACCAGCCTCGGAGTTCCCATCTGGGAAGGGGATCACAAAATTAATGTCCCCAGGTCGAACTGCCCTTCTGATGACGACCCTAAGTGTCTTGACACCCCCCTCAACTTTTTCTTCATTAACTTCCGCAACATTCGTGGTCTAAGATCTAATTTTCAATCTGTAGAACACCATTTCCTCTTCTAAACCTCATCTTCTTTTCCTCACTGAAACTCAGGTGTCTGAGGCAACTGACAGTAGCCCCTTTTCTGTTTCCTCTTACTTTCTCTATCCTCATTTTCGATCCAAAGCTGGATGCTGCGTTTATGTGCACAACGACTTAATCTGCTCTCGTGCCCACGCTCTTGAATCTTCCGAGTTTTCCACCATCTGGCTACGACTACAGAGTTACTCTCAAACAATTTTTTTTTTTTTTTTTTAGTTTAATGTAGGAAGGACACTGGCCAAGGGCAACAAAAATCCAATAAAAAAAAATATGCCCACTGAAATGCCAGTCCCATAAAAGGGTCAAAGCAGTGGTCAAAAATTGATGAATAAGTGTCTTGAAACCTCCTTCTTGAAGGAATTCAAGTCATAGGAAGGTGGAAATACAGAAGCAGGCAGGGAGTTCCAGAGTTTACCAGAGAAAGGGATGAATGATTGAGAATACTGGTTAACTCTTGCGTTAGAGAGGTGGACAGAATAGGGGTGAGAGAAAAAAGAAAGTCTTGTGCAGCGAGGCCGCGGAAGGAGTATCTGTGCTGTTAACCTCTCCCCTAACTTCTCTTACTATAAGAAATTCTTTGACTACTTCCAAAGTGGAGCACATTCTGACTCTCTTCCCTTTTGCAGAGATCTTCATTCTTGGAGACTTTAATGTTCACCACCAGCTTTAGCTCTCTTCTCCCTTCACTGACCATCCTGGTGAATTAGCCTTCAACTTTGCTATCCTTCACGACCTAGAGCAATTGGTGCAACACCCTACTCGTATTCCTGACCGTCTTAGAGATACGCCCAACATTCTTTACCTTTTTCTGACCTCTAATCCTTCTGCTTATACTGTTGTCACCCTCTCTTCTCCGTTGGGCTCCTCCGACAGCAATTTTATACCTGTATCTTGTCCTATCGCTCCAATCCCTCCTCAGGATCCCCTAAGCGAAGGTGCCTCTGGCGTTTTGCCTCTGCTAGTCGGGGGAACCTGAGGAGGTATTTTGCTGATTTTCCTTGGAATGACTA
>NC_087151.1:32275192-32307692 GCF_035594125.1 Scylla paramamosain | reverse complement strand
ATAATGTTGAAATATTGTCTTCTATTTGTATAGATAATAAGCTTTTGGTGTTAAATAATCTAAAGTCCTGTAAAAATCATTTTGTGAGTGACAAAACGTACCGCAAAAGTGATGTATGGATTTCTGAGTTAGTTGTGTGTGTTGTATCACCTCAGCTATTAGACTCAATCCATGATTTCTCAGTGCTGCGTCGTGATGACCTGCCATCTGACCACGCCCCCATAATTATTACAGTAAATAGCAAAGGTGTCGATCTAGATAACCTACTAGTTCGGGCAACGTCACTCGGAGAACACGCAGCACTTCAAGGGACAGCAGGAAGAAATAGGTTGATCAAAAAACCTATCAAACACTGTAACATTGACAAAGATAACTTTGCAAGACATATAACACATCGGATGCCTTCTGTAGAAGATAATGATTTAAATTCTTATGTTAATAGGCTCCCAGATACTCTGTATGCGTGTGCAAAAAGCAGTGTCGGAGATTGTGAGGAAATGTCTATTGGCCGGACGGAATTAGGGAGATGGGAAAGATTAATGCAGGACGCTGATGACGCCAGGGTGTGGAGAGCTATAGACTGGAAGGGCAACTACAGTACGTCTGTTTATGGTGATGGTGCCCTTCCAAGTGATGTAGAGTTTAGGGATCACTTTGAGAAAATATTAAATCCTGCTCAAGTTACCGAAGCTGAACCGCCAGACTTGACTACAGATTTTAGTATCCTCGTGCTTGATGAACCCATCTCTCCCTTGGAAGTACATAATCAAATAAAAAGAATGAAAGTCGACAAGGCGTGTGGGCCTGATGGGATTTCCCCTGGCGTTTTTTTACTGTTGCCTGCTCAGTGGATTGCTACTCTTACCACATTATTTAGTAACATTTTTGCATCTGCAGTTTTCTCTCACGCATGGATTAGAGCAAAAGTATTTGTAATATTCAAGAAAGGTGATAAGACTAACCCTGATAATTATCAAGGAATTAGTGTCATCAATTCAGTTGCTAAATTGTACGATATGGTTCTGTGTGAACGCTTGAATCAGTGGTTTAAGCCTTATAGAGAGCAAGCAGGGGCACAGAAGAAACGTGGATGCATGGAGCATGTAGTGACGCTTAGGCTGATTACCAACACAGCCAGGCTAAAAAGAATTAAACTTTTTGTAGTTTTTGTGGATTTTTCTAAAGCTTACGACATTGTTCTGAGACACAAATTGTTTATGGTGATGAAAGGTTTGGGCTGCGGGGCCGTGATGCTGGCCGCTGTGGGGGCGATGTACCGCACCACTGAGAGTATTATTGGTTCTGCTGTATTAACTGCCTCACAAGGAGTCAGGCAAGGCTCTCCCACCTCTTGTTTTTTGTTTATAAAGTTTGTAAATGTGCTGATTAGATTTGTTAAAGAAATGTGTAGGCCAGAGAGATTCATTGAGTGGTTACAAATATTGATGTTTATGGATGACACAGTGTTATTAGCAACAAGTAGGGAAAACATGTACACCAAGTTGAGGAAATTGAAGGAATATTGTGATGAATATGGTATGAGGGTGAACAATGCAAAGACCAAGTTTTTTGTCATCAATGGCGAGCCAGGCGACAAGGAGCCGTTTAACGTGGATGGAATGATAGTGGAACACTGTGTTAGTTACGAGTATATGTATTTGGGTACACCTTTCACGTGTGACGGTTCTGTGTCTTCTGCTGTCAATCTACATGCTAAAAAATGCTAAAAACAAATTATGTCACGTGCTAAAGTTTGCGTCATTTTTACAGAAAAATAATGCTATTCCATTCATAGTTAAAAGACCTGTGTTTGATGCAGCGCTCTTGTCATCCCTAGTATATGGCTGTGAGTCCTGGGTGGGTGCGGACATAAAACCAGTGGTTAAGCTGTACAACTAGTCACTGAAGCAGGTTCTAGGGGTGAGGAAAACAACTCCTAACGTGGTCTGCTATGTGGAGTGTGGCTATCCGTCACTTCCGGACCTTGTGAAGTACAGACAACATAAATTCTTTAGGAAAATGTGGAAGGACAGGTCTAGTATGAAAAAAGAAAAGTTATGGGAGAGAACACACCAGCAGGAAAGGTTGTAAATGAAATGATACGAGAGGAAGTGCTTGATATGTCAATATTATTAGAAAAAGCAGAGAAGTGTGGCGGAATCAAGTGGTTCAAGATGTATTGTATACAGAGATATTAAACCTACTCTAAGTACACATACCATTTACACTGAAAGGAAATTTGTAAATTTGGAATTTACGAGGTTTCGACTTTCTGGCCACACCCTAGCCATAGAAACTGGGAGATGGAACAGGCGAGGGCGGGGCCGCTTACCGTTGGAAGAGCGGCTGTGCCCGTGTGGTGAGGGGCAGACGGAGAGGCACGTGGTAGAGCAGTGTGCCCTCACCCAATATTTGAGAGACCGTTATTCCTACCGAACTATGGAGGATATTTTTACAAAATGTTCAAACAATGTGATTTGTAATGTGATTTATGATGTGCTTAAGGTGTACAGATGAAGTGTATGAGTGTGATTAATTTTTTATTTGTATCAGTGTTTCAAATGGTTATGTTATTTTAGTTGAAGAAAGGAGAAATGTGTTACCAAAATTTAAGTCAAATGTTTGTTTGTTTTTGTTTTTTTGGAGCTCTTGTGCTGAAATTTCAGTATAGTGATCTAATGATTAACAAAATTGTGGACTACAATACTTGCTTGCTGTGGATATTATGTAATGTGAATTTATGCTTTTGTATATTTATAATTATTTTGTGGTCAATAAATCTATCTATCTATCTATCTCTGTGTGTGTGTGTGTGTGTGTGTGTGTGACTTGATAATAACCCTCAACAGATGGGAGGGGTTTGGTAAAGTCAGAGAGTAGGCGAGGAGTGCTCAGGTCACCTGAGGGCTCGTGCTTCGTTTTTGTTCCGCATTCACCTTCTTACTCCTCCTCCTCCTCACTCCTCTTCGTCCTCCTCCTCCTTACTCCTCATCCTCCACACTGAAAATATAGGTGTGACTTTCCCCACTGCTGTTCATTGTTAAAATCTAAACATTTTTTAAAGCGGTAATTTTTTTTTCTCGTATTGTGAAGTTTTACAACTTAAAGCAATAAACTGACAATGAAAGTTGTAATGTTTGCAAATGTTGTGACAAATATGATACAGGTGGTGGTGGAGGTAGTGGTGCTGTAAGTAACGAGGGGATTAAGTAAATATTTCACACCTTTCGGGCATCAGCCTTCCGTTCCTTTCTCTCTCTCTCTCTCTCTCTCTCTCTCTCTCTCTCTCTCTCTCTCTCTCTCTCTCTCTCTCATCCTCCTCCTCCTCCTCCTCCTCCTCCTCCTCCTCCTCCTCCTCCTCCTCCTCCTCCTCCTCCTCCTCCTCACCCGCTACAAACGAAAAAAAATATGATCTCATCGCAGACATTTGCTGCGTAAATAATTGCATAATTATGAGGGACTTTAATCTTCCACTCACTGCTCACGCAGGCCAGCAGCTCTAGGGCTGCGTGCTCTAGGGCTCATGCTTCGTTTCGTTTTTGTTCCGCATTCACCTTCTCACTCCTCCTCCTCCTCACTGCTCATCCTCCACACTGAAAATATAGGTGTGACTTTCTCCACTGCTGTTCATTGTTAAAATCTAAACATTTTTAAAGCGGTGACTTTTTTTTTTTTTTTCTCGTATTGTGAAGTTTTACAACTTAAATAAACTGACAATGATAGTTGTAATGTTTGCAAATGTTGTGACAAATATGATACAGGTGGTGGTGGAGGTAGTGGTGCTGTAAGTAACGGGAGGATTAAGTAAATATTTTACACCTTTCGGGCATCAGCCTTCCGTTCCTTCTCTCTCTCTCTCTCTCTCTCTCTCTCTCTCTCTCTCTCTCTCTCTCTCTCTCTCTCTCTCTCTCTCTCTCTCTCTCTCTCTCTCTCTCTCTCTCTCTCCCTCCTCCTCCTCCTCCTCCTCCTCCTCCTCCTCCTCCTCACCCGCTACAAACGAAAAAAAATATGATCTCATCGCGGACATTTGCTGCGTAAATAATTGCATAATTATGGGGGACTTTAATCTTCCACTCACTGCTCACGCAGGCCAGCAGCTCTACAAGAGTATACTTGAAAGCTCCCTCCACCAGCACATCATGCATCCGACGAGAGGTAACAATATCCTAGATATTGTTTTAACAACTGATGAAGAGTCAATAAAAAACGTAAAAATTGGATCAGAACTTAGTTCCAGCGATCATCGTAGCTTACTTTTCACCATCAATTTTGACGAAGCTAAAGCAAGCGAGAGTAAAGAAAAAGTGCCAGACTATTGGCGTGCTAACTTTGAGAGACTTCGCATGCAGCTTGCATCCATAGACTGGAATGAACTGCTGGGAACACCAGACATTAACAAAGCATGGGAAGTGTTAGCTAAAAAGTTAAATGAAACCGCGAATTTGTGTGTACCGCTACGAAACAAACGGAAGATAAAGTACACCAAACCGAAATGGAATAATGAAATCAGATGTTGTCTTCTGGCTAGGAAAGAACCGTACCGCTTCTTCTTCATTGGAAGAACCTTTGAATTTAAATCAGGAAAGGTTATACTTGCCTTATATAATTCACTGGTGCGCTCTCATCTAGAATAATGTGTGCAGTTCTGGTCACCATATTACAAAAAGACTGAAAAAAAAACTAGAAAAGGTACAGCGTAGAGTCACAAAGATGATTCCAAGATTGCGTAATAAGCCGTATGAAGAACGACTTAGCTTAACAAACCACAGGATAAGAGGAGACCTAATTGAGGTTTTCAAAATTTTTAAAGGATATAGTAATCTTGATGTAAATAAATATTTTACCATTGATCATTCTAACCTGACAAGAAATAATGGATTCAAGATTATAACCAAACGGTTTAAATCCCTCAAGACCAAACATTTTTCTTTAATCGCAGAGTAAATATCTGGAATAAACTTCTTGCAGAAATCGTAAACAGCAATTCTACTGAATCATTCAAAATAAAATAGACAAATATTTAAAAGTTAATCCCCAAGCTCTCTTCTTGTCTGAATAATAACTAAATTCACTAATATAGCTCTTGTATTTTACAGACACCAATTTTATTATAAGTTGTGTTCATTTTCATATAGGTGTATAGAGTTCTCCATACGGTGAATAGTAGAACTTCCTGTCATCCTTTCCTATGAAAATTCCATGTCAGTTTTTCCATACTGCATGGTACTTTTCCCAACTATTTCCATGCCAGCGCAAGCTAGAGGGAGAGGTGGGTGAGGAGGAGCCTTCTGCTGTGCTGCCCTGTCTCTCTTCCATGTTGCTAGTTAGACGTAGTTATCAAACAACCTTGCAAGGACCAAAAGGTCTGTTGCTGTTTGGCTTTCCTTTGTATTCCTCCTCCTCCTTCTACCATTAATAGCTATAGTTAGTGTAGAATAGTTACCCAAACAGCCTACTAAGAACCTCAAGATCTCTTGCTGTTTAGACCTCCTTTGTATTCCTTTGCATTTTCTTTCATAGCGGGGAGAGGGGGATGATGATGATGATGATGATGAGGAGGAGGAGGAGGAGGAGGAGGAGGAGGAGGAGGAGGCAAGTGTAGGAGAAAAAAAAGAAGAAAAAAAGAAAAAGGAGAGAGAGAGAGAGAGAGAGAGAGAGAGAGAGAGAGATTTCGTGAATATTCTCAGAGTGTGGGAAAGGAGGAAGGTAAAGGAAGGCAGAGGCGGGGGAGGAAAAAGAAAGAGGAGGGAGGAGGAGGCGGAGGGGAGGAGAGGAGGAGGAAACACTTTCAAGTACAACTACTGCCATCGTCATTTTATCGCTTCAAGTAGTAAAACTTCACAAAACAAGATTGACATAATAATGGTAATATTTATATATTGTCACAATAATGGTAATATTTATATATTGTCACAAAAAACGGGCTTATAAATTAAGAATGAGCAACAGGGAAGTGTGGGAAGGGAGACAGAGCCGGATTTTCATATGGAGTGGAGGAGGATATATATATATATATATATATATATATATATATATATATATATATATATATATATATATATATATATATATATATATATATATATATATAAACACACACACACACACACACACACACTAGAGATGAGATGTGAAGTTTCCAGTGAAGATACACAGTGCGCAGTGTCCCTTGTCTGAGCTTACTGTATTATATTGTGGTAACTAGTGTGTGTGTGTGTGTGTGTGTGTGTTTATATATATATATATATATATATATATATATATATATATATATATATATATATATATATATATATATATATATATATATATATATATATATATATATATATATATATATATATATATATATATATATATATATATATATATATATATATATATATATATATAAACACACACACACACACACACTAGTTACCACAATATAATACAGTAAGCTCAGACAAGGGACACTGCGCACTGTGTATCTTCACTGGAAACTTCACATCTCATCTCTAGCTAAAACAGCTTCTATGAAGTTAGGCATTGTGAGACGTCTCCGCCAGTCTTTCTCACCGTTCCAGCTGCTAACTCTGTACCTTATCCGCCTTATCCGTCCATGTATGGAATATGCTTTACATGGGGGGTGTCCACTCATACGGCTCTTCTAGACAAGGAGGAATCAAAAGCTTTTCGTCTCATCAATTCCTCTGCTCTAATTGTCTTAAGGCTCATTCTCAACACAGCAATGTTGCATCTCTTGCTATCTTCTACCGCTATTTTCATGCTAACTGCTCTTCTGATCTCGTTAATTGCATGCCTCCCCTCCTCCCGCGGCCTCACTGCCCAAGACTCTTCTTTATTTCACCCCTATTCTGTTCACCTCTCTAAAACAAAAGTTAACTAGTATTCTCAATCATTCATCCCTTCCTCTGGTAAACTTTGGAACTCCCTGCCTGCGTCTGTATTTACACTTCTTGTGACTTGAATGAGAGAGAGAGAGAGAGAGAGAGAGAGAGAGAGAGAGAGAGAGAGAGAGAGAAAAGGGGTGGAGGGGGAAGGTAGAACGCTCGCCTGTCCTTTCTGCCAAGGTGTTTGACCGATAGTTGGTTCTGTAGAGACACGGTAACGCAGCTCACGAGGAATTCCCTTACTCAGCCGACACCCAAACGTTCTTCCAGGAGTAAAAACACTAGTGTAATTTACCTATTGCAGCTAGTCACTTCAAATTCACCGGATTTATACATTAGGATATGTTGAAAAAGCAGACATAGTTTCCTTAAGTTACTTAGTGATTTTGCATAGGCCTAAAGCCATTCATGATTTCAAGCTTGAATTAACGCGTTGGGGGGGATCATTAATAGAATTTTATTATATTTCGCCATATTTGAAAGTAAAAACCAGTGTTCTACTATTTAAAATAAATAAAATATTAATGCAAAAGATATCATATGCAAATGCATTGATTATTTGTTGGATTTACGAAATAAAAAGTATATTTTTATTTTATTTATTTATTTATTTATTTATTTTTATTTTTTTTATGAATTCCAGAAATATTAGTTAGAACTAAAATTCCCATATTTTAATGTACACAAAGAGAACAGTAGGTTTTCATAAGAGACTAAAGAAAAAAGACTATCCGAAAAAAAAAAAAAAAAAAATATATATATATATATATATATATATATATATATATATATATATATATATATATATATATATATATATATATATATATATATATATATATGGGAAAAAGGGGAAAAAAATTATCGTGTGTCGCGGCGCCTGAAACCTTGGAATTTCATGACGGGATGCCTCATTGCATAAGGGAAAAAATATCAAAATGTTGCATATACAAGAAAAGAAAAATTTTCAGAAAATCATGAAAAAATACATTTAAAAAATTCAGGTCGACCCTCTTATACCTCACACATCTGATTCATTTATTTTCTCCAGTTGCTCTTATTCTATTTTTTTTTTTTTTTCATTTAACTAAACCATCACAAAACTCCTTGTCCTGCTTGATCAGCTAATTCGCTTTCAGTGTCAGTTCTTTGCATTTCCTCATCTTTCCTTTTTCCCATGTAAATTACTCCACACATTTACGTATATTACATTCATCTTCCTTGTGTAATGAATTCTTTATTACATTGTGCTAATTTTGCAAAATACTTCCATGTGCATTAAACATTTTTTTTTAAATATTGTAACTTTGTAATTGTCAATTCCACTATGGTAAAAATTAGGTGTGTATATTTTTTTTATAACAGGACAATAAATTAAATACTCATGAATAAAAATACAATAGAGAAAATAGTGCATTTTTATTAGCTATGCTGGAATGACTTTGCTTATGAAAATGTTGTCAATAGCATGATCCAGTCAAGACTGCTTTAATGTCCATGTCATAGAAATAATGGAACAGAAGTCTTTTGATGTGAAACACATTTTAAGATTTTAAAGGAATCATACACAATTCTGATAAATTATTAAAGCTTGAAAGTTGCTAACATACACCTACAAAACTGAAGTTATTATAACCATCACTGATATAGATAAAAATATCTTCCTACCTATAGCCAAAATAAGGTGCGTACATACATACACGTACGTACATTCATCTGAACTTCCTCACATTTGACAAAAACATTTTGCTTGTATTCATCCTTTAATATAGCAACAATATGCACATCCATATGCTTTCCAATGATCACAAGAAACCTCTCAGTACTAAATTAGTAAAGAGAATGTGTGATTTCAAGGCTAATTTTTACACTTAAGTTTGTAATGAGCAAAATTTTGGCACTTCTTTTGATGTAAGTAATGTAAAGACTTCAAGTACAACTTTATTACTAATAACAGAAATCCTTCAACTTTAGCTTAAAAGATATTCCTCCTAGAAATACTTTTTTAACAATCAACAAATACTAAAGCTATCAGAAAAATATTTCTCTAGAATAAAAATACAACATCCCTATTTCTTTTTCCTTTCAGTGGAACACTTTGGACAGTACCATTTTCCTTTTGGCTTGGTAGTGAGCCCAACACAGGCAAAATGAAACCACTCAATGGGACACTGTAAATGAAAGAATAAATATCAATATTTTGGTGACTGGAGAGAATCAATGGAAAAGAAAATTAAACACCATTTGACATGAGATTAACACACACTCAAAAAAAAAAAAAAAAAAAAAAAAAAAAAAAAGTGGGATCTGACAAGTTTCACACTGAACAACCCAGTAGTCTTAGCAAGGTTGATAAGCATGTTCTGTTTGTTTTCCACTACTATGGCAACTCAAATCCTATAGCTTCATTTATGAATGCCACTCACATTTATGCAGGCACAGCTATACCACACACACTCACAAGGAAACCAACATGAGTAGCCTGTTATCTATGGATCCATTCTTGATGTCAGTTTGTTTCATGCTAAATATGTAATGATATTAATTTTAATGTGTACATGTAGAATTTGAAGTAAACACATTGAAAGAACTGCATAAGTGAAATGAAATGCACTAAAAAATAGAACAAAATTACTGTGGCACCTTGCACTGCAAATGCTCCTTGTTAGGCACTGTTGTTTCTATTTTATACTTATCAATGTGTAACAAATACTGAAGGTGAAATGCAACTAAGGATGATGCAGCCAAAACAAGTTTAGTCTGCATTGCTGGGTGTGTCAGCGAAATCTAGGTTCTTTGAGAGAGAAGACATAATGTCACCATAGTCTGAAGAGTTGCCCAAACATCCAGGTATGCAGTTTCCTTACAAGATAACATCACAGGCTGGATGAGTGGTCAAGAGATTCAGATTCACTTCTCTAGTTACATGAATATATCTGTACATTCTGTATATACTGTACGTATATAAAGAAAGTTCCGAAGACTGCGACTTCCCTTGTCACAGTCTAAGTCTTCATCATACACCCTGGTGATTTGCATTATGAGTAAAAGAAAAAAATTCTTGATATGTACATGCTTATATTGATGTTTTTACCCAATACTCATTATTTAACTAAAATTAACTACAAGTAAAAATTTGTAAAAACTCACTCAACATATGAGCAGCCAGCCGCAACTTGGTTTAGCCTTTTCATTGGCTTCCCCCTGATGCAGTGCTGTTTACAGTGCTTTTTGTGATCTGATTTACTCTCGTTACTCTCAAATATTAAGCACCAATTTGCGCAGCCAGAGGACTTAAGGTCCCTTTTTTTAACACCAGGCAGCAAAAAATAAATAGCTGGTCATGCCTGGTCTCACTTGCTCTCAGTCAGCACTGTGATCTCATAGTGGAAATATCATTCATTCAAATTAGTAAGCCATGATGTCACCCAAGAATCTGGCTGCTAAGGATGATGCCAGTAAGAGAAAGGACATAATTACCATAGAAACTTCAGTAGATCATACAAAAATATGACATTGGAGTATATGCTGTTAACCTCACAAGGATATACAGCTGCTTGATTAGTGTTTATAGTTTACGATTGTTATTTGTTAAAAACAACTCTTTATTCTGCATGAAATACCATGTTAATTGAATTATTCATATTAATATTTTGTGGGTGTGGAACAGGTTAATAGGATTTCCACTATTTTCTAAGAGAAAATATATTTAGGGTTACTGAATTCATATGTTAGAAGTGGCCTTCTGAAACAAATTAAACTCACAACCCTAGGTACCAATGTAATTGTAAGAAGTGAAAGGAGACAACAGATGGCTGGAAATAGGTTAATTAGGTTAAAAAAAAAAAAAAAAAGGAAAGGAAAGGAAAGGAATTGTGAAAGAAAAGTCAAATAAGAATAATCAGGACTATAAGGTCCTACTAAAGAATGTTACAGGTACTAAAAACTAGATTTTTTAATGTTATTGACTCAATGGCAAGGTAATAACCCTGTCACTTTCCCTGTAAAACTCTTGTCCTTCCCTTTCTCATGCTTTCAATTTGTTTTATTTCTTCCTATAAAGGTTCATTCAGCCTTATTCCACACTGTATTTGACATTCTGCTCTTGTTTTACTTAAACTAATGACTGATGATGGTGAAAATCAAAATGCAAAACAAGCCAATTTCTAGGGAGGCATCATGATGGTGAAATTTTACAAATTAATAAAAACTAATTCATATAACTTATATACATACTTCATTTTCTGTATTCACTTACAAACATCTCAAATGTGACATACTTATTACATGTATACATGCCCTGTATCAGTATTGGTATACCTGTCACACTTCTTAAAGGAAGGTTGCCCAGAAATGTTACATCTAATTTCTTTATGGAAATAAGAATACATGACTAAAGAAAGAAGGGGGAAAACAAATGAAAGATGCAAGTTGAAAATTTGGAGATTAAAAACACAGCAACAGGAAATGGTACTTACATCCATCTTATCACATGCAATCATCTCTCCATAGGACACTTGATGACATAGGCAGTAGGTTGGCTCATTAGGATCAACAGGCATGTCCAACACATCTGAGGGGTGGGCAATGGAGAGGCACGGTATGGTTGAGACAATTGCTGAGTCTGTTTCCAATTTCTTCTTCTTCTTGCGACCAGTCTTGGGAACTGCTTCTCCATCATCAGACTGAGTCCCTTTTCTTTTGTTTTTACCTTTTTCTTCTTTTTTCTTTCTCCCTTGGAATAAAAGAAGTCATTAAAACATTAATATAGGCTCACATAGAATAACATGCGTACATGAAGTTGTACTCTCCCCTTCAATACGATGATGCCTACAGAGGCGTCACGAAGCACCAGATAGAATATACGATGATGCTTACATAGGCATCATGGTTGGACTCTATTTTAGTTGTTGTTAAGCAGTCCCATATCCTGTTTTGACTTGTTTTTGAGCAATCCCATATCCTGTTTTGACTTGTCATGAGGTTCTATTGCTCCTCCCACCCTCCCTGTTCCCACTAGTCACATAAATGAGCTACACCATACTACATCCAGAATGAGGAAATCTCACTGGCAGATCCTTACATCATAGTTTCCCCTCCTATGGTCCTTTCCTTATCTTCCATATCTCCCTATCCTTCTCTTCATCCTATAGCCCCTCCACCAAGGAGGGGAGACAATAAGAGGGTAGATACAGTTTTCCCCTTCCCTTGTTCATTCCTTCCCCTCTTACCCTCCTCTCTACATATTCTGTGTATGTGTGTGTGTGTGTGTGTGTGTGTGTGTGTGTAATAACAATAATAAAATGGTTTATTATTTAGGCAGTTAACAAACTGAAAATGTACAGAGGGGGGTGGGGAAATACTTAACATTAATCCTAAAGGTAAGTCTAATCTAGAAGGGACTATTGATTGATGGCTCGCACTATGGTGGGAATTGCACTGAGTCTGTACCAGTCTGTGCACAGCGCCTTTAGGGGCATTATCTTGTTGTGGTGTCTGGTGGCACAGACCAGGCGAGGCACGTCAGGCGGCAGCATGTGTGTGTGTGTGTGTGTGTGTGTGTGTGTGTGTGTGTGTGTGTGTGTGTGTGTGTGTGTGTGTGTGTGTGTGTGTGTGTGTGTGTGTGTGTGTGTGTGTGTGTGTGTGCTGATGTGGCTTGGAAGGTTGTCTTATGACAATTACTAATGAATAAAGGTAGTGGACTTGTGTCTATTACGTCCTTTTCTATGTGTGTGTGTGTGTGTGTGTGTGTGCAACTCACTCACCTCCATAAACACACAGCAGCCTACTAATCTCTTTTGTGATAACTTCACTTTCCCTTTCCTCTCCTTCACTCATTACCACCTCTTCTGTAATTTACTATCCTCCAATCACCCAAGGTAAATGATGTGTGTGTGTGTGTGTGTGTGTGTGTGTGTGTGTGTGTGTGTGTGTGTGTGTGTGTGTGTGTGTGTGTGTGTGTGTGTGTGTGTGTGTGTGTGTGTGTGTGTGTCCTACTTACACCCAGAAAAACAACAACCCCTGCCTCATATTTCTACGACAACTGAAAGGTTGACTCAGAGAGAGAGAGAGAGAGAGAGAGAGAGAGAGAGAGAGAGAGAGAGAGAGAGAGAGAGAGAGAGAGAGAGAGAGAGAGAGAGAGAGAGAGAGAGAGAGAGAGAGAGAGAGAGAGAGAGCATTCGGAGTGAAGTGGCTAAGGAATCAAGAACATTATAAGCTTACTTTTTTTACTATTGGTTTCTTCCTCCTTCTTATTGTTGTTGAGTGCTTTCTCCTTGATTTCTGCCTCAAATTTGGCTAAGTCAGAATCTAATCTGCGGATGTGTTTATCCACCTGCAATGAAAACAAATAATGCAAAAAATTGTCTTCATATATATATATATATATATATATATATATATATATATATATATATATATATATATATATATATATATATATATATATATATATATATATATATATATATATATATATACTACCTTCCACTTCATATAATGTTTCATATACTTCATTCAAATTCTTCCTTCATATTTTGTGCAGATAATAGAAACAGATGAATTCATCATTAATCTATTTCTGTTTTCTACACTAAATGTAAATGAGAAATTTTAATGATTCTATGAAGTATGTGAAACATGATATGATGTGGAATGTATTACTGTCAGTTAGTAAAACAAAAGAGTGAGGTCTTAGTAAGAAACTGAAACTGACTGCAAAGACTAGTTATCCACTACTGTATTGTTCACAAGATTTTAAAATGAACATGCAAACACAAAAGCCATCTCAAAATTATGGTACAGATAAAAAAAATTGATAGATGCTGTTTGAAAAGAATACAATTCATGCAAGAGAGAAGTGAATGATGTTAAGCAGCAAAAAATATGTACTCACACAAGTCTATCTCATAAAAGTTCAGCCCTTTTTTTTGGTCAAGAAATATAATTTCTTGAAATTATATTTCAAGTGTTGAAGTTTACAAGTTTCTTCATTCCATATTTACAAGTAGAAAACTTACTCCTACACTTAACAGAGTAATGCCAATTAAAGATGGTGTCAGTGCTTGGGTGCAGATATAGAAACCTACCAGTTCATAAGTCTGGATAGCAAGCTGAACTTTGTCATCACTGTACTCTTTTGCCCTGTTGAACATCTTTTGAATCTTGCTCATCTGCTCAGATCTTTTCTCAGGACTCAAGCTTTTAACTGTTGTCAGGTACTCATCTGAAATCTGAAAGATTATTGATTAAGAACTATTCTGCATTCTAAATCAGAAAATGAATGAACAAGTATCATGTCCTTATATATTAAAAATTGAACTAATATTAGAGAAGTTACTGTGCTCAAGACATGCATGAAAGAACAAAATGTCTGCATTTTTCTGTGCTGGATGTCTCAGAACATTCTAGAGAGAATTATAATAATCTCAACTTTGAATGTTCTAGCCTTACTTTCTTCTATCACTCATAGATGATACTGATATTGTTATTCACAATATGGATAGCAATTCCAGGTGAAATTCATTATTATTATCAATATTCTTGTTATTACTTTTTATTATTTTTCTATTTTTTTTTTCTTATTTATAAGATACTGATAAAAAGTCTTAATATTCATTTCATTAACTTGAAGATTTTTAAGCACTAGACAGCACAATTTTGATAAAATAACAATAATTACACACTAATGCTGTTTTTAAAAAAGAAAGAAAAACATTACTTATAATTGAGTTGTAAACTATATTTTCTAGAGGGGAGGGAGATGTTGGGCACAGACAAAAGTACACATTAACAATAAGAACTAGGTAAGACTTCTTCAACTCAGAGTCTAATTTAACAATTACACAACATGCTTGATGAGGTGGAGATGGCCCATGTAATGTCTCTCACCTGGTCAATATTACGCATAACATCTTGTGACCGCTGGTCCAGGTCTCGCATCAAGTAAAAGTTCCGTTGCAGCTCTGTGGGCAGGTTTTCTAAGCCTGGAATGTGGGAGATAGTGTAAACTTTGTTGATACAAATCTAATATTCAGGGAAGTATTAAAAAATACATGGCAGTAATATTTTCATGTGATACAATGCAATGCCAATAAAATAAACTGGCAACTAAATAAAAATTTTACAGTTAAATTATATTCTATGGCAACTCATCTATTGTAACTACTACTTTAATAAACTTACTGAACCTATCTACACCTAATCAACCCAAACCTAAGATAAGACATGTATAAGCTTTGCAAGTTAAAATACTTCATCCAAATTCTATTAATAATTTTAAATTGTGCATGTGTAGGGCAAACATTCTTTACACTTTAAACTGTGCTATGCATTCTAGCTTCATCCATGTTAATGAATGGTAGTGGATATTTAGTCATGGCACAATAAATTCTAAAACTATATAGCTTGCAATTGCGCTTACTGGTTGATCAGGATGAACTTATACATCTACTGTGCATACATAAAGAGCTACATCACATGGGGCATGACTTCTTAAATCAAACCAATGTGACTCTAAATACAAAATTTTGAATAGAATTAACTTCATAACATTGGAGGTTTGCTCCCCTAAATAATGAATCATGATTATGAGCCTAACCTAACAAACTTCTTACTTGGGACTCCAGCCTCCTTAATCCCTACCAGAATATTCACCTATCATAGAAAGGTCTCTTTATTTTCCATGCTGAAAAGTCACAGCCAATGCAGCCTACAGGAGGGCTGGACCACACTAGAACAACCAATTAGTGCAAGTGATGTTTTCCATTCCCTTGTTGGCCTAATCCCTCAGAAGGCTTATAGATCTGATAGGGTCCCTCTTATTGCTCTCCGAAATTGTGCCTATGTACTCACACCCTGCCTAGTCAAACTCTTCCAACTCTGTCAATCAACATCTACCTTTCCTTCTTGTTGGAAGTTTGCCTACATTTAGTCTGTTCCTAAAAAGGGTGACTGCTCTAATCCCTCAAACTGCTGTCCTATCACTAAAATTTTTTTAATCTATCCTCAACAGGATGATTCTTAAACATCTATCATTTCACAATCTTCTATCTGATCACCAGTATGGGTTCCATCGAGGCTGCTCTACTGATCTGGCTTTCCTTACTGAGTCTTGGTCATTCTCTTTTAGGGATTTTGGTGAAATTTTTGCTGTTGCCTAAGACATATCAAAAGCTTTTGATAGAGTCTAGCACATAGGTTTAATTTCCAAACTACCCTCCTACAGCTTCTATCCTTCTCTCTCTAACTTCATCTCAAGTTTCCTCACTGACTGTTCTATTGCTGCTGTGGTAGATGGTCACTGTTCTTCTCCTAAGTCTATTAACAGTGGTGTTCCTCAGGGTTCTGTCCTGTCACCCACTCTTTTCCTATTATTCACTGATAATATTCTAAACCAAACTTCATGCCCTATCCATTCCAACACTGATGATATCACCCTACACTTTTCCATGTCTTTTCGTAGATGTCCAACCCTTCATGAGGTTAACAGCTCATACAGGGAAGCCATGGAATGCTTGACTTCTGATCTCTAAAATTTCTGATTGAAGCAGAACAAACTTAGTATTATTCAATGCCTAAAGAACTCAATTTGTCCATCTATCAACTCAACACAACCTTCCAGATAACTATCCCCTCTTCTTCAATATCACTCAACTGTCCCCTTCTTCTACACTGAACATCCTCGGTCTCTCCTTTACTCGTAATCTAAATTTGCATCTCATCTCTTACTAAAAGAGCTTGTATGAAGTTAGGCATTCTGAGTCATCTGTCATTTTTTCTCACCCTCCCAACTGCTAACTCTGTACAGGAGCCTTATCTGTCCATGTATGGGGTATGCTTCACATGTATGGGAGGAGGTGGGTTCCACTCATACTGTGCTGTTAGACAGGGTCAAATCAAAAGCTTTTTGTTTTATCATCTCCTCTTCTCTAACTGACTGTCTTCAGCCTCTTTCTCGCCTTGCACTTCTTGCTATGTTCTACTGCTATTTTTCATGCTAACTGCTTTTCTAATTTTGCTAACTGCATGCCTCCCCTCCTGTTGCAGCCTCACTGCACAAGACTTTCTTCTTTATCTCATCCTTATTCTGTCCACCTCTCTAATGCATGAGTTAACCAGTATTCTCAATCCCTATCTCTGCTAAATTCTGGAACTCTCTGCCTGCTTCTGTATTTCCTTCTTCCTATGACTTCAATTCTTTCAAGAGGGAGGTTTCAAGACACTTATCCTCCATTACTTGATTTTTCTATTTGGAATTCTCTATAGGAATACGCATTAAATGAACCATTTTTTTATACAATATTTTGTTGTCCTTGGCCAGCAGCCTTCTTGCATAAAAAAGTGCTGACTAGAAAGTTTAAGAACCTATCTAGCTGTGACTAGATAGCCTAAGAACTTATCTAGCCATGACTAGACAGCCAAAGAACCTATCTTGCCATGACTGGCTGGATAACCACTTAATTAAAGAAAATAAAATCAATTATTGATTACAACTGTAGATATGCAAACAAATAATTAGGTAAGGAGCCTACAATCTACTGTAGATTCCACAGGTTGCTGCACACATGCCAGTGAACATCAAGCAAGTGGATCTCTATTACCTTTCTGTAAGTTGAATGCCTTGGAAGATTTGTAAATTTATTGGCAATTATGAATTGTTATTAGCTTTATGGCACATCATTTTGTGTACTGTTTACATCTACAGCATAATCTTTGTTAATACATTTGGGCCAATAATTTTGTTGGAATGCTTTTTTTTTTCACGTTCAAAATAATAATAAATGTAGAGTTTCCTCTAGTATAATAGCAAAATTTTCGGGATCCCAAACTCAGAGTAATGTTCAGAAACCTTCTTACCATAACATACAAGCTCTTGTGACCTGCCAAACCAATGTGGTGATAAGCCAACTCGAGCTTCACTACCTAAAACCTTCACTAGCTGCCAACTGCCTCCGATCATTCTGGCCGTACAAAGCTTCTGTGTGACAGGCAATGCTGCCAATTTCTTAGTTCACCTGTTTACAAATTTATGCAAACGTGCCTCGGAAATTTTGCGGTGATTTGCTTTTTACCCGCGTCCTGATGCCTTCCTTGGATGTTACTTTACTGGAGCGTGGCGAGACGAGACACGTGAGCGATGAAGCGTGACGGAAAAGCCCCATCGGAATGCGTATATAAAGACTTACTTTCTAGATATTGCTCGAGATGCAGGCCAGTCGCCATCTTGGACTAGAGAGTTTTGTTTTGGTGGCTGGTGACGTCAGGGAGGCGGCGTCCCGTCACTATGACAACGCTGGGACTGGCCCCTGGCGTCCCTTCCTAACAAAGACTTCACCATTTGTTCAGCAGGTTTTCCTTTAATATGAATACTCTTTTATCATCTATGATCCGATGTGCTTGAATGTTAAGGGCTGTACTCCATCGATTTATTTGACAGAAAGACGTGAAATAAACATATACCAAAGAACAGCGACGTTGAGGATTGTGTTCATACATTCACCACAGCGTCCCAACATAACAAACCATCATCAATGAATAACACTAATACTTTGGTTGTTATCTTTACAGTCACAACAAATTTAACCTGTACTTACTTTCCATTGCTCTCAAGGACTGAGGCGTACTAAGGTTCCCGCAAACAAACCCAACTTCTGTGGTAACAGTGACGGGTCCTGGAGTGGCAGCAGCAGCACACTCTCGCAGGAAAAATCAGCAGACCTACTGGCTGGCTGGCGGCCCCCACACGTTCCCCGCCCCAGCCTGCCCGACAGCTGCCGTGTGCGTGGCCTGCACCCACACCACGCACCCGAGTACATGGCCACTTTGGATTTAAAGCTCTCTGGATACAGCGCGCGCATAGTTTTTATCGGACCTATAGGTATACAAACAGTTGGTCTGCATCGCGAAGCTAAAGCAAAGGTACCAAATTCATGTACTGTTAACGTTTCTGATTCACGGTGAACACGCACCAGAATCAGGAAACTTTGTACTCTATAAGTGTCACTTTTCGACCGTGATTTTTCGTTTCAGTCATAACTCGAAGCAGTTTTGATTTTTTTTTAAAGTTGTTTCAGTGATGTACTACGTCGCCTTGTAACTGAAAGCAAAGTTACTAAGGTATATTTCGATGTTAGGATGAACCATATATAATTTCCTGGAGCAACATCCATTTCTGACGCGGGTATTGATCTTGTTCTGACTAACATAATACTGGCAGATCACTTAGTGAGGGGATAGGTTACAACACACACACACACAGTTATGAATTGGTGATGATGATTATTAGACATAATAATATTTGTTGTTGTTTTGTTGTTGTTTTGTTGTTGTTGTTGTTGTTGCTCTTGCTCTTGTTGTTGTTGTTATTTTTATTATTATTATTATTATTATTATTATTATTATTATTATTTTCATTATTATTATTATTATTATTATTATTATTATTATTATTATTATTATTATTATTATTATTTTCATTATTATTATTATTATTATTATTATTATTATTATCGTTGTTGTTATTATTGTCGTCGTCGTCGTCGTCATCATCTTCATAATCATTATCATTATCAACTCTAATATACAGACTGAGAACCCCTTAACATGAAGTAATCCAGACAAGTAATCGTCCCGGTGGAGGAGGAAGAGTATAGAAGTTCACATTTCCCACACTCTGTTCCCTTTTATCGCCTTTGAAATGTGCAGGAAATACTGTTGCAGTATTCTTCCAACCCTGTTGAAGAATGTGCTACTAATACTACAATAATAATGATGACAGCAACAATAATAACAACAACAACAACAACAACAACAACAACAACAACAACAACAACATTAATAATAGTAGTAGAAGCGGAAACTAGGATAATATTTATTTTATCAATGTATTCCTTTTTTTCAAGGAAGTTTTACTGAGACGACTAATGCAGATCCTAAAGAAAAATAAAAGTAATTCAAGACATAAAACCATAAGACCCTAAAAGTGTGTGTGTGTGTGTGTGTGTGTGTGTGTGTGTGTGTGTGTGTGTCTGTGTATCTAGTTTTGGACTATGAAAAAAAATATATAGACGAAACCAAATGAATAGTGTAGAATGCACTAGGGAGTGTGTGATTACAGCCACTTTAAGAAAGGGGAGAGGGAGTGGCGGCATGTTCCATTACTTTTAGTTGTATGTACACTCATCATATACAAACAATATAGTAAGCTTTTGTTAATGAAAATATGTAGTGGAGCTATACATTATTTGTGTTAAATACGAGAGAGAGAGAGAGAGAGAGAGAGAGAGAGAGAGAGAGAGAGAGAGAGAGAGAGAGAGAGAGAGAGAGAGAGATCCAGTTTAAACTGTTTTTTTTTTTATGTAGGAGGAAGACTGGCCAAGGACAACAAAAATCTTAAAAAAAAAAAAAAAAAAAACTGAGATGCCGGTCCCCGAATAGGCTCCGAAGCGGTAGTAAAAAATCGAAGGCTAAGTGTCTTGAAACCTCCCTCTTGAAGGAGTTCAAGTCATAGGAAGATGGAAACACAGAAGTTGGCAGGGAGTTCCAGAGTTTACCAGAGAAAGAGATGAATGACTGAGAAAACTGGTTAACTCTTACATTAGACAGGCGGACAGAATAGGGGTGAGAGAAAGACGAAGGTCTTGTGCAGCGAGGCCGCGGGAGGAGGGGAGGCATACAGTTAGCAAGATCAGAAGAGCAGTTAGCATGGAAATAGCGGTGGAAGATAGCTAGAGATGTAACATTGCGGCGATGAGAAAGAGGCTGAAGACAGTCAGTTAGAGGAGAGAAGTTAAATGAGACGAAAAGCTTTTGAATCCACCCTGTCTAAAAGAGTGGTATGAGTGGAATCCCCCTAGACATGTGAAGCATATTCCATACATGGACAGATAAGGCCCTTGTACATAGATAGCAGCAGGGGAGGGGGGAGAAAAACTGGCGGAAACGTCTCAAAACGCCTAACTTCATAAAAGCTGTTTTAGCTAGAGATGAGATATGAAGTTCCAGTCTAGATTATAAGAAAAGGACAGACCGATGATGTTCATTGTAGAAGAGGGGGACCGTTGAGTGTCATTAAAGAAGAAGGGATAGTTGTTTGGAAGGTTGTGTCGAGTGGATAGATGGAGGAACTGAGTTTTTGAGGAACTGAACAATACCAGGTTTGCTCTGGCCCAATCAGAAATTTTAGAGAGATCAGGAGTCAGGCGTTCTGTGGCTTCCCTGCGTGAACTGTTTACTTTCTGAAGGGTTGGATGTCTATGAAAAGACGTGGAAAAGTGCTGGGTGATATCATCAGCGTAGGAGTGGATAGGACAAAATTACAAAATTACAAAATTTACAAAATCATTGATCAGTAATAAGAAGAGAGTGGGTAACAGGACAGAACCCTGTGGAACACCACTGTTAATAGATTTAGGAGAATAACAGTGACCGTCTACCACAGCAGCAATAGAACGGTCAGAAAGGAAACTTGAGATGAAGTTACAGAGAGAAGGATAGAAGCCGTAGGAGGGTAGTTTGGAAATCAAAGCTTTGTGCCAGACTCTATCAAAAGCTTTTGATATGTTTAAGGCAACAGCAAAAGTTTCACCAAAATCTCTTTTTGGGAAGATGAGAGAATTCCTAATGAATAATTGTCATCCATGAATATAGGATATTAATCAAGCTGACTGAAAATATTACGTAGGAAAATTACTATACAACTTTAATCAAGATCACTACGATATACATCAACATGGTATTGCTGTCGCTTTCCTCCTCCTGCCCATCTTCCTTCTTCTAGTCTTGTTGTGTATTTTTCTTCCTTTCGTGTTTCATTTACTACAATGCCCAGCAAGATAGTATTGCTGTCGCTTTTTTTCCGTCTAACCATCTTCCTTCTTCCAGTCTTGTTGTCGCACATGCTTCCTTCTTCTTTCGTGTTTCATCTTCTCCTGGTGTTCCTTGGGATACGACATTGCTCACCCCAGGCACGTGACTATTGCTGTATTGGTCTGGTGGTATTTTTTTTTTTTTTTTATGTGTTCAAATGTATAGGACTGATAAACACATTGATAAGAAACACATTGAATCAAATAATAATTACTTTTCGTCAAAAGAAAAGTCTCTCTCTCTCTCTCTCTCTCTCTCTCTCTCTCTCTCTCTCTCTCTCTCTCTCTCTCTCTCTCTCTCCTCTCTCTCTCTCTCTCTCTCTAACTACACAATAAATACATGTATATTTATATTTGTTTGCTTGTTTACTATTTTACTTGTAATTGCGTTTGTTTGTTTTTTGTTAGTGCGTTGTGTTCGTTTTTGTTTTTTTGTTTGTTCTTTTATTTGTTTGTTTTGGTTATTTGTTTGTTTGTATCGTAGATCACAACTAGAATTAACTATGGTTTACAAAATGTAACAACGCAGAGGAATTTTTTTTTTTTTTTTTATGAAATAACTAATTGTATATGGTGCCTGACTGACGGGGTTCCCTTCGTCATTCTAGCAACGATGAGTCTGGCGTGATTTAGATACGCGGCTCATCCACCGGCAGATTTTATATTAGTTACCTCATAGGCCGGCTGAGGGGAGCGCTGACCTAATATTCCCTCTCACGCCCTCAGTTTACGTTCCTGCCCGCTGCCAGTGTTAAAGCGGTAGGAACAGTGGTGTACGAATTCCACACCCGCCCTATTAGAAGTGGAAGTGTTCGTTAGAGAAGTGCAGACGTATATGCATTGCAAATCACAAATGCAATATCGTGTGTGTGTGTGTGTGTATGTGTGTTTGAATGATTCGTACAGTATTTTCAGAACATTGTTGAAAGAGATAGAAGACTGGTAAATTCTTAAGTTAACGATGCACACAATATTATTATTTTTATTTATTTATTTATTTATTTATTTATTTATTTATTTATTTATTTATTTATTTATTTTCATTTTTATTTACTTATATATTTTTATTTATTTATTTTATTTATTCATTTATTTATATTTTTATTTATTTTTCATTTATTTATTTATTTATTTATTTATTTATTATTTATTTATTTAATTATTTATTTATTTTATTTATTTATTTATTTTTATTTTATTTTATTATTTTTATTATTATTTATTTTTTTTTTTTAGGGGGGGGGAGAGTGGGATGAGTCAGCACGTGTGTTGTATCTGGGCCTGCCCGGGATGCAAGCCGCGCTATAGCAGCCCTCAGTTTGCTGCACCCCACCGCGCCACTTCACCCTTATGTTGTGTAATGGAAGCAGTTTCCGAAAATACTGAACAAAACACTTTTCTTTTATACATATCCATCCTTAACTGGAAATAAAATTATAATTTTCGAAGTTATACGGAGGTCGATACCTGAACTCTCTCTCTCTCTCTCTCTCTCTCTCTCTCTCTCTCTCCTCTCTCTCTCTCCTCTCTCTCTCTCTCTCTCTCTCTCTCTCTCTCTCTCTCTCTCTCTCTCTTTTTTTTTTTTTTTTTTTTTTTTTTTTAAGCTTGCTTTTCCTCCAGCAAGCTGGAAAAGGGAACGCCAACAGGACGACGATCAGAATCAGGAGGTCGTCTAAAATTATTCACTTTATGTATCCTGTGATGGTGCCTTGCCTCATCCACGGGTATTGGTGTCCTCAATCAAAACAGTATGCCATCTTCATCTGTATTCTTTCTCTGTCTGTACCCAAGAGTGGTGCTGGGTTGCCCACCCAGCATCCCAGCAACATTCACGTATTCCGTCTTGTGTTACGAATACTCTCCCCATGTTAGGTACTCTGATCTGTTGAGAATCTACCATCTATTGTCAGAATTTGTAAGGAGATCGTCACCAGATTGAGGGAAAAACGCAAAACACATAAGAATATAAAATAAGGGAAGCTGTAAGAAGCCATTAAGAATACATGCACGTGACAGTCCTTGTATGAAACATACCTATTTCCACCTATCATCCTCATCCAAAAATCATTTGATCTTCTTTTAAAGCTCCCTAATGACTCGGCACAAAGAATCTGGATACAGAATCTATTCCGTTAATTTATCACTCTATTCAATAATCAGTTCCTTCGTATCTATTTCTCACCCTTATCACCTCTTTCAATTTGCCAGAGGGTAATGGAGACTGACAAGTAAAGTTTTGCTTTGCTTACAAGCTGCTGAGTTTCTATGAATGGGAGGGGACTGGCAGTGAACTTAACTCAGTTGTGGTTAAGTGGGGAGCACCCAGAGCTGCCTGAATGAAGATGCTGTGTTCCCTTCGTGTTCCCACTTGACATAAATTCCCAGGTTGCCTAAGTACTACTCTTAGACCTGCTGTGCCCAGTGGATAAACCCCAGGGACTGTACTCACGGACATGGTGGGCCCGGATGTGAGTTGATTAGATGGTGATGCTGTGGTGCAAAAATTATTATGCTTTAGTTTAAGACACGTATGTCTTACCCCCTTACCAGCTACTGAGCAGAGGTTGTTGTTGATGTAACCATGCTAAATCACCGTTCTGGGCATGCTGTGCTCACACTCCCCAATGTGTTTCCCAGCTGTCCGCGTGTGGGGCGGTTGACTACAGCCTGTGGAAGTTTTGTCATGGCCACCAGTTCTCCTCGTGGGTGTTCTTAAAATTTAAGAACCTGTGTCAGATATAAATAATATCCATCACCAGTGGGATTATTTTGAATAGAAGTTTTACTATGGAAAGAACTGCCTTGAAAAAAATATTACAACCTTTGGCAATGAAGCAAGGTAAGTTGGTGTCTGAATTAATTACAACATGGGTGTCATAAAACGTATTTGAATCATTATCCCAGGTAAATAGTATATCTTCTCAGTTTTAGCACCTTATTCTGAAGAAATTGTTAAATTATAAATGACCTCCATGAACACACACACACACACACACACACACACAGAGAGAGAGAGAGAGAGAGAGAGAGAGAGAGAGAGAGAGAGAGAGAGAGAGAGAGAGAGAGAGAATTTATAGAAATACTATGGCTCCGGTAGATGTGATATTCCGGTAAATATAAGACACTGGATCTTGATCACTAACATCCCCGTAGTTTATCATAAAGTATAATGCAAAGCTGACGATCGAGCTTCAAGAATGACGTCATCGTCTAAGGTAGACATGACGTATTAACGTGTACGAGAGTGGCGAAGACGGCAGGCTGACGAGGTGGAACAATTTTATTAATCTAAACTTGTACATGTTAAAAATTTTGGCATATGCAAGCCATCCTTTACGTTTTTTCATAAATTATTATTATTGAAAATTAAATTCATAGTTAATAGTAACCAAGCGTTAGAGAGAGAAAATCTTATATTTATATTGAAAGTCGACAGTTATGGACGCAGTTTGGTGTGCTCTTGCCAGACGTATGATTAACTAGTGTTTGCATGGCTCAGAAGATGTCATTGGTGGATTCTGATTAATCTTCTCGATGATTAAATATTATATAGCAAAAGTGCTTATTTGTTTGAACAAATATTTCGTTGTTTTGTTGCCCCTACAGAAACTTTTTCCCTCTAACAGTGGGTGTTGTCACAGTTTTTCACAGAGCATTCGGTTATTTTCGTCTTCCCAGTCCTTGGTTTGTCAGTCTTGCCTCAGCCGTGGAAAGGGTATGTTCGCTACATTTACGTAGAAGGAGTGAGTGGCCTTCTCAAAACTTTCTCCGAAGACTTACCTGGTGTCTATCGAGGTAGAAAGTGTACAGCAGGCACTGCATTGGTGAGTGCGTGAATGACAGTTATTATTTATAATTCGCAAGGGGGTGAAGTATTTCTTAAGGATGCATTGTTGAACAGGAGAGCCGACCAGCTGGCACTGGCCTGTGGCTGTTACATGAAGCCGAGGTGTTAGCACTGTATTGCCACTGTACTACATCGTTAGTCACTCTGCAGACAAGAGAAAAGGTGTGACTGTCATTTCATCAGCAGGTAGAACGAGAATCCCAAATCCTGAATACCCTTCCGTGAAGTTGCACCGCCTGAGCGCCGCTGTGGTGGTGCAGAACACCACATGTGTCTGAAATACCATTAGACTGACTCACTTCCTCAATAGTTATATAGGCGTGGAGGTTTGAGTAAAGCTGACAGTAAACCCGCACGTATAGCGTCTGGGTATGAAGACACCCGTGTAATAAGGCAGTGGATAGGCACGCATATCACAGAAGGTAAACAAGCAGTTTATATTTACATAGCTTATGACCATTGTACTTCAAGGAGACTAAAGAGACATTACACAGTCAAACACCGCCTAGGGAAGGGCGTGGTCAGGTGCACGCCAGGGACCGCGAATAGCCCGCCCCGCCCCGTCCCTCCTCGCCTCATCCCGCCCCACCCCACCTCACAGTACCGTACCTGGTTGCGTTGCCCCGCGTCACGAAGACGACTAGACAGGCTTGTAAGAGGGACGAGGGCCGTGCTATTTCTGTTTTGTTTGATATTTGTTATTACTGTTTAATTGATATACTAATTATTTATTTAATAAATTATTTATAAATTAATTCATTAAGTTGCACGTGTGCATGCGTTTATAAATTCTAGTTATGTGGGTGATATCCTCGTGGCCTATAAAGTAGCAACATTTTGCCCTGAAGCGTGTTTCACATACAGCATGTCACCACTTGGTAGTTGAAGAAGCATTAGGAGATAGACACATTAGAACCAGTAGCTCAACTTTGTAATTTGCACGGACAATCAAATGGTATTTTGTAAAAGATGATACTAGCATATAATGCATACACGCATTTATATACACATGGGCAAAGGTGAGAGAGCAAAAATGAATATATTAGTAACAAAAAATAGATAAATATTAAACAAGAAGTTTGACCCACAACAGTAAAAGCTAAATGAATAGACGGATAAATAAGTAAAGTACTGATATGCAAGAAAACTGCAGTGGCCTACGAATACGTTCTTCACACTTCAGCCACGGATGGTTGGCGAAAATTTCCTGTCGTAACTTTGAGACGCGTACCGATTGGTCTTGTTCGGCCCAGGACCTCAGATTAAATTATCGCCTCTAGACTAAATATGTGTTAGCTCTTTTCGATAGTAAATACCGATCTACTTTACGGAGAAGTAGTGAAGGGAAGGAGCATCGTTTCCTTGCCTCTGAATAAACGAAGAGGGTAAAAAGCGTTTCATCTTTTCCTGGTTTCATGAGTAAATATATTTTTTTTACTACTGCTTCGCGTTCTTCGTCCCCAGCACCCACGCCTTGCCTCAGGGTGGCTATCGTGTAATGCAAACGTCGCGGTGCTCATATCGCTGATAACGGTACGGTCGGTAAAAAGTGGGAGAGCACACACACACACACACACACACACACACACACACACACACACACATAATGTTTATACAGTGCGTGATTTCTAGTGGATTGTCAGTGGTGTTACGTTTAATATTATTTTATTTATTTGTTTGCTTTTGCTCTTATTTTTTTTATTTGACTTCTTTATTTTGATTAGTTAATAATATATATATTTTTTAATCTGGTTCTCAGAGTATCACTAATTACAGAGTTACTGGTGGTTGAAGTGAAGTCACGAACTACGTAATTTTCCCAAGAATTCCTTCCCTTAGTAAGTCTTAAGTACAACAACTTAAATTATTATAGTTCATATGCATGTCCCGGATGAATTCAGCGCATTCAGAGCTTTAATTAACAATAACAACATTCAGACTTGACCCGAATAAAAATTATCTGGTCAGAGCAGGTCAGTAGTGACGTCATGTTTTGTGAGCTCGCACCTGATGGCTGGCGTGTCTCAGGTGATAATCCTCCACATCCTACCTCCCCTCCCACACCACATGGCTATCACAACTTGCAACTCGCCGACAGCAATCCTATATAGGTCACTCCGTTTGATGGTTTTATCTGGTGAACATACCAAAACTGCTGAGGGATCGATCCTGACCTATACGACCAAACGACCAGAACTTCAGTAGCAGCCCGGCATGTACAGTAGGAACCTCACAGCCGCGTGTCAAGCATTATCAGAACACCACATTCAAATATGAATCAAATTGGAGTGATGAAAGACATGACTAATAATGACCTTTTTTCTGGCCTAGTTTTGGGAAGCGATTTGCCCAGAGCTTGGAGATCACTGAGGAAATCATGGTTGGTTGATAGCTAGAAATCTCTCCCCGATCATTGAATTAGTAGTAAATCTGTGTCCCTCTGTTGGTTATTATACTATTGATTCAGACACATCAAGAAAAGGACGTATGGTGTTTGGTGTATGTTGTGTATGGTGTAAAGTAACCTGCACACAAGCTGCACCGCGAAGGAGGAAACTGATCGATACAAAATACGTGGGAAGACTGACTGGCGACTTGCTGCTCTTTACCGGCGAGACGTGAGAAAGCAAGCGATGACATGTGATAGAATGGAGATGACGTCAGTATAGACACAGGGGACAACATCGTAGAGCCTGTGTTAATTGCTTTGAGTTTTGGCGATGAGAGTTGGACTATTTTAACACATGAATACCATCACTGGAACACTTTCGGGTCGCTCTTGCGCTTTTATCTTTCATACGTCGGAGGAGCGAAGTTCAGTGTATCGAAGATGAAAAATTAAGTGAACCTCATAGTGTGGCACCAGATGAGAAGTCCAATGGCAGCAGCGACCTGAGTGTGAAAGTGGCCTGCACGTATGCACTGGAGCAAAGTACTTCCGCCAGGTCATCACGGTAACTGATGCCAGTGATCACCTTCGGCCGATGTTTACTCTTGTACTCACTGATGCGAGGCCTTGTGTTGGATTCCGAAGGTGAACGAGGATGTACTACGTCAGAGAGAGAGAGAGAGAGAGAGAGAGAGACTACGTTAGGTCGCCACCCCTCTTATGAATTATCCTTGTTCTCGTTTACATAATTCAACAGCGTAACAAGACATATTAGGAATGAGAAAGAATGCGAAGCGCTGTGTTGGGAGAGAATCTGACAAGGAATGACAAGTACATGTACGGTAAGCAGAGAGACACTAGTAGTCGTCCATGCAGGGAGAATAGTAAAACAATTTCTGATCAAAGAAAACTTTTAGTAAATGAGCCAGCAGGAAAGAACGAGCTATGCAAGCTTGTTGTGTGATGTTAACCATTAGCAGCTGTAAATGAACATGCACAGCCACTCGAGATGCTTTTAAGAAGGATAGAATATACTGATGGATGTACGGAAAAGGAACCCAAGTCGGCGTTTCTTGCAGTGCATGTTGATGCAGTGAGTACAACACTAAGCCGCTAGTGAGTCACCTAACCAAGTACGTCTGCTTTTCACCATTTATTTCCTGCCCCAAAGGATGCATTTTATCCCCATGCGATGAATTCTCTCTCTCTCTCTCTCTCTCTCTCTCTCTCTCTCTCTCTCTCTCTCTCTCTCTCTCTCTCTCTCTCTCTCTCTCTCTCTCTCTCTCTCTCTTAATTTTCCCATCAGAGGTCCTGTTGGTATCCATCGTGTTGTCATCTGTCGTATTCCATTCATATGTGTTATAAGAAATACATCAAAGGGATATTGATTTTTCTTCCGTATGTTTGCCAAGGCAACATGCACCGTTTGGTTAGTGGTTCACTTCCCCTCATGGATGCCAATACTCCTTCCCTTCGTGTCACGAGGAACGAGAACCTGCATTGCCTCGACCAGAGGAGCGGCTTCTGGTCACGTGCGTTGTGACTTGTGCTAGTGCGGTAGCAGGTCGGCTACTTGAGCATCATGCTGAGCTGCTACCCGAAGCGATCGGTGTGGGTGTGCCGGCTAAAGTTGCATCGCGCAGTTTGCTATACTGACATGAGAGCAATGGCGAGATAGGTACAGACGCCAGATGTCACTCGTGAAGATTCGCCTCCCTAGCGTGATACGATGAAATGTTTATGATCCCAGGCCGGGGCTACATAGGCCCCAATGTAAATTGTCTGTCAAAATATCAGTGTATCTGCTGGGATTCACGTTAAATGGGTTTCTTTATCGCCAGTGATCACGCCAACCGTTGTCTCAATCCAGACTTCCTTCACCTGGTTCAGCTTTCTTTAACCTTGGGTGCTGACACCTCGTGGCTGAAATCAATTTTATGGGGTGTGGAAATTTAAGAGAGAGAGAGAGAGAGAGAGAGAGAGAGAGAGAGAGAGAGAGAGAGAGAGAGAGAGAGAGAGAGAGAGAGAGGAAAGAAGGCAGGCAGGCAAGCAAGCAAGCAAGCAAGCAAGCAAGAGACATACAGACAGACAGTCATATATTATAATAAGGTTTATGCAGATGGAAGCAGTGAAGAAAACTACTGAAAAAAAGTGTGTTGGTTTTGGCCGTAGTGACCACATCTCAAGACCTCTCGATCCAGGAACCTCTGCTAACCTCAGCTCATGGTTGGCGGAAACTGCCTGCATCAAGGGTTTTGCTGCCTGTATTCAAGGGGCAAAGTAAAAAAAAATCTTGTGATCTTGTGCATAAAAAATACTTGTGAACGGTCTTGTGCCACAAGTGTTGGAAACCATATTAATTCATATTAATTCAGGATGATTAAAAACGTCTGATGGGAGCAAATTATTGTGTTCATGACGCAAAGCTTGTCGAGATGAAGGCAATGTCTGGAAGAACAGTCGCCCGGAGACCACGAGTTTGTTCCTCGAGTGTTTTTTTTTTTTTCTCTCCATACCCTGTTAGGCTGAGGAACTCTTGCGTCGGCAACACCGCCTTGATGTCGGGCGCTTCAAGCATGAGACTTTCTCATCCTTGAGGCGCATGACCTCTGGTGATTTAAAAGACGTTCCATGAAGGCGATGGAAGGCAAACAGAGCCACATCTAGCGAGAAGAAAGGTGGAAGAGAATTGCAGGGTAAATACTGAGATTTATTAATTCTAGATTACATCATACATTTGGCGTAGGAAAACTCGTATTAGCTTTCAGGATAATTTTTCTGATATATTAACACGATCATACAATGTTAGGAATGATAAGTGAAGTGTTAGGTTATTATGAGTGATATTCATGAGCACTGATTTCATTGGTAATACAGCCGAGGCAGTCTTGGGAAGCATTATGCATCATAAGGAGCACTGTGGTTCCAAGATTTGCACCGCTGTGATTCGCTAGTACAAAACAATAATGAATGATCAGGTTTGCAATATAAGCTATGAATTTGATGCCTTGAGTTTTAGAGAGAGAGAGAGAGAGAGAGAGAGAGAGAGAGAGAGAGAACGGTTTCATGTTATCTTTTCCGAGCTAGTTTTCCCCCATCGATAGAAAGAATCTACTGTACTTCCACTCTCCCACACGGCACGCGTTCCTCAGGATTCCCGCCTTCCTGTGTTCAACATCTCATGCCATTCGGTAAAGGCTTTGTTCTCTTATTCAAATAATATAGTTTTGCAATGTGCCGTCCTTGAAAATTACTGGAGTGTACATCCGTAGCTCGTCAAATGTGTTCCTGAATGCGTATGCGAAAATTAGGATGGAATATATTTGAATGGTGGTGGTGGGATTCATTCCGCTTTGCGCTTTTAGTTTCATCTTGTGTTTGGCATGGAAGGGTTTGCAGTACTATAAAGCATGGCCGTCTAGTACAGATCGTCATTGTCATTGTTTATTTCTGTTGCATTATAATTAGAACATGCGTCCAAAACATTTCTTATTTTGTTTTAAACTTCACTGATTACTACACGAACTTACCTCGTCTGCCCTTCTTTTCAGTGTGTGTGTGTGTGTGTGTGTGTGTACAAGTGCCGGAGTGAAGCTGGTGAGAGCGGCTGGCTGGGCTGGAGGGCGTTGGGAGCGGCGGCGTCAAGGTTGCCGTGACCCTGAGTGTCCTGCATGGTACTCACACATTCCTTTCACATACACGACCATCTACCACATGGAACATGTTACATGATGGAAGAGGGAATACTAACGATATCGTTGACAATAGCTAAAACAACGTGAAACACTAACAACCGAACTTCCCTTCAAAACTTATACCGGAACTCTGACACTTACGAATAATTACATAACTTAGTTATTGACTACTAATGAATGTTTGGTTTAGTGTGTGTGTGTGTGTGTGTGTGTGTTCCTCCCACCCATATGCGTAAGCGAAACGTTGTGCTGGCAGCGGCGTATACGTGTTGTTTTGTTGTGGTAACCCGCCCTGGTGATGGCCGGGTTGGCGGGGCGGTCTGCCAGCCGTGCACCACCAAACTTGCAGAGAGACAGTCCGTCACTGATCCAACGAGGCGCTGCTTCCTCCTGGATCTCCGCCTCAGCCTGCCGCTCCAGCCGAGCTGATGGTATTCACAGTTGCCCCTTTCTTTCTTAAAAAATCCGACTATGTGAGAGTAATGTTTCAACTTGATATAAGGTGTAAATATCGTACATTGCGAACATTTACAACTTTCGAAAACCCAAGCTCAAGTAGCCGCTGTTTACAGAAGAATCTTATCGGTGAATGTGGAGAGAGGGGGAGGGGAGGGGAGCACAGAAGCCTCCTCATGCGTCTTTGTGGAGCGTAGGACGTGCTGGCGAGCAGGTGTGTTTGTGTCTGGCTGAGAGTAGTGGTGCTGGTGGTCAGTACATACAGGCTTTGTTTGTGCTGTTTGACAGTGTGTGGGGCGGCGAGACGTCGTGCAGTGTCGGCTTAACGAAAGAAAACAAAACATCAGAGCCAG
>NC_087151.1:32247692-32270192 GCF_035594125.1 Scylla paramamosain | reverse complement strand
AGTATGTCACTCAGATGGAGAAGAATCACATATTTTATTGAACCACACAGCAACATTAATGACCTTCAACATTCACATAACCAGTAGTGTCTGCGTGGTTTTGCAAGGCTTCGAACACTCGGGAGACTCTGTTTTCAATCCTGGCATTGTGCTGGGAAAGAATGAATAGTGGGCGTGGACATTCTCTGCTAGATGTTCAAGCTCTCTCTCATGTATAGAAGCACAGACCGGTCACTGTCCTCGCTTTACTACTGGTGCTGTCACATTAGCGTAAGCTTCAAGTTGATGTTGTAGCGTCTGGTATTTTTATCATTATTATTATTATTATTATTATTATTATTATTATTATTATTATTATTATTATTATTATTATTTATTATTAGATTTTATTTATTTTTTGAGGAACATGTCATTAATCATTGAGACGGATCCAGTTCATGTACTTGTGTTGTTGTTTTATTGTTTTTGTTGTTGTCACTACTAGTACTACTACTACTACTACTACTACTACTACTACTACTACTACTAGTACTATTTTATATTGTTGTTGTTGTTGTTGTTGTTGTTGTTGTTGTTGTTGTTGTTGTTGTTGTAGGTGACGTTAGTTACTAATGTTTATCTATCCGTGTTTGCTTGTATATATATATATATATATATATATATATATATATATATATATATATATATATATATATATATATATATATATATATATATATATATATATATATATATATATATATATATATATATATTTTTTTTTTAGCAATGAGTTACCCGATTTTGTCGATATACGTCGTTGTTTTTGATGGTGGTGGTGATGGTGGTAGTTGTGGCATTGTTATTTTTGTTGTTGCTCGTATTGTTGTTGTTCTCGTTATTATTATTATTATTATTATCATTATTATTATTATTATTATTATTATTATTATTATTGTTATCATCATCATCATCTTCATCATCATCATCATCATCATCATCATCATCATCATCATCATTTACTTTAGTGAATCAGCAATCGTAGTGAGACAATGAACTCATAATTACACGTACACATTTTTTTTTCTTTTTTCCCATATTGAGCTGTGGATAGATATTCATGTGTATTCTGCAGTATTATACAGGCATAGTGTTCATCGTGTTCACAGTACTTACAATGTTGTTGAAAGTCATATTAGTTATATATTGTTTTTTTTTATGCCTATAAGTTAAGTATCAGCAAGATTTCATGCAAAATTAGCGTTTTTGCGTTAGTCACCCAAACATAAAGGCTTAAGCGTCACCAAGATTTCGTGCAAAATTAGCAAGGTTACGTTAGTCGCCCAAACATGTTATAGGCTAGTATTATCATTATACGAACAACCGTAAAGAAGTACAGCGTGTGACCCCTTCAGCTTTGCGGGAGTTCTTGCAGCGCCATCACTCACGGAGGGGAGCTGCTGTCTTGAGACTCCCTGACAGGTGACTGACAATCCCCACTGGAGCTGTCACGGAAATTCTTTATGAATATTGATTTCCCTGAATTTCCATGTAATACTGCTGAGGTTCATTGCCGTGGAAGGATTATTTAGTGGTGTTTGGCACGCAGGAATTGAGTCATACTAGATACAACACGGGGAGAGTAAAGGGAAAGTGTGCCAAGGAATCTGTCGTCGGCTATAAGTCACGGCGCCTGCCTGGCCTGTACTTTAGCACCTCACAGGGAGGGAACATTCCTTTGTCTGACCTTTATTCATGTGACCTTTATCTCCTGTGGCGATGGCTGCTCTTCAGTGATAGACAGTGATACATGAACAAGGAACCTGTGCGATGCTGCGAACAATAACGGGAAATCAAAGGGAATGTTAATGTACATTGCAGCCTTCAAAACCGTAGGGAATTCTCTCTCATCATAATCTTGCCGCAAAGTAATACTATTTGTCTTCCTGTTGTTTTTTTTTTTTTTACCATAAATTTACTGACACGCATGCCAGACTGCCGCCATCTCATGGATAGCCTAACAAGGTGAGAATAATGTTACATGCAAGTGGACATGAAATATGGAGTCTAGTCGCGCTGTGGTGTTTAGGGTGATAACTGGACATCCGTTAAGTACTCCACATCACGACACGTATACGTTTGTCATGATGGAAGTACCGTGACCGGCCGCTCGCGAGGTTGTGTTGGCCATCAGTCTTTGCTGACGGACGAGTGTGATGTAGAGACGTGAACCTCTGCTGGGAGTTGAAATGTTTGTTTATAGCGTTAGTAACATTTTTGGAAGTTAGTGTGTGTGTGTGTGTGTGTGTGTGTGTGTTTGTGTGAATAAGATGGCTGTGTAGTATACGTACGCAAACTTACAAGTAGGTGACGAGATTTAAAAGGGGACAGTGCGGCATGTGTATGAATAATTTCTTTTAATTTCGGTGTTCAGTTTGGAGTAAAAGGCGCTCATGCATCAACCATAAGAGTAGCATAATGGATGTATCAACCCCCAAAGGTTTGGTGTTTGGACCCCCATGTCTAAGGAGTACTTGTTGGCACCTTCCCAGTAGTGTACACAACGTTGCTTTGTGGCTTGACATATTGAAAAATTCGAATCCGGGAATGTAGATAACCCATCCTCTCTCTCTCTCTCACTCTCTCTCTCTCTCTCTCTCTCTCTCTCTCTCTCTCTCTCTCTCTCTCTCTCTCTCTCTCTCTCTATATATATATATATATATATATATATATATATATATATATATATATATATATATATACTCTCTCTCTCTCTCTCTCTCTCTCTCTCTCTCTCTCTCTCTCTCTCTCTCTCTCTCTCTCTCTCTCTCTCTATATATATATATATATATATATATATATATATATATATATATATATATATATACATATATATATACACACACACACACACACACACACAAACATTAGATAAATTAGCAGTGTGACATGCCACAGTTCTGTGGATAAAAATAAACTTATACCCCTCTTTCTCACCACCCACCACTGTACTGTGATGAGGGCCGCTTCTAGGATTTGTACGGATATGAGGCAAGACTCTCAATTCTATTTCTTCCAGACAGGACAAAATATTTTCAGTACTCATTTAGTTACTACCTTTGTGTCGCCGATGTTCCGTGCACATTCCTAAACGAGGTTGTTTTTTTTTTTTTTCTCTTACACGTTTAGTCAGAACTGGTGACTGTTTTTACATTCTTCCGTGGTGACAGACGAAGTTTGACCTTCGCCACGCAGAAAATGTGTGTGTGTGTGTGTGTGTGTGTGTGTGTGTGTGTGTGGACAGTAGGTGTTACTACTTTTGAAACGTTTAAGAAGTTTGCGTGATGTTTTGCGTGATGTATCATGAAACTTTTTTTTATGGTGGTGCTATTGGATCATTATGATGTTTGCATTTAAGAAATGGTTGAATGTGCCTATTAAGTGATTCACTGAAGTACTATGAAACTGACACTAACATTGCCTTTCTCAACAGAGCCACAAGGCTTCAAGACATAAATGAAGCATAGGAGCTGCAGAAAGAGAATTGAAGCAAACAAGCTGTGCATCTTCTGAAGGGTGAGGAAGAAGTACAAGTGTGTGTCATCAGGATAATGTACAGATAGCCTCGTCCATCATGGGTCTCTTCACTACCACTAAGAAATTCCGCGGCCAGAACTACTCCAGATTGAAGAAGGAGTGTCTCAACAGAGGTTTGTCTCTCTCTCTCTCTCTCTCTCTCTCTCTCTCTCTCTCTCTCTCTCTCTCTCTCTCTCTCTCTCTCTCTCTCTCTCTCTCTCTCTCTCTCTCTCTCTCTCACATACACACACAGCTGGGCTCTGAGCTAATATGTATAATACTGTACCTTGTGTTGTATAAGTAATATACTTACTGAAAATATTAGCTATTCTTTTTGTAAATTAATTTACTTAGCATAATCAGAAGACATTTTTTAATGTTTATGATTACAATTACAAGGTTTCTTGTGTTTGACTAATATGCACTGTATTGGTTTCATGAATCCTTACTTCAACAGGAGAAAAGTTCAGTGATCCCAAATTCCCACCCCATGACTCCACGCTGTACTACTCCAAGCAGCCTCCCGGCGTCATCACTTGGAAGAGGCCCCATGTAAGTGCCTGCATTGCTGTACCACCCTACACAAACAGTGGATGGTCCTTGTTCTATAACTAAGGCCAAGATGTTTAAATACTGATGACCTTCTGTGTATGGAAAGAAAAAAATTAGTAAATGATGATGATCTTTGGAAGAAATATATAATGATTATGATGATGATGGTAATGGGTATGATTATAATAATCATTGTTATAATAATGATAATAATAATAATAATAATAATAATAATAATATTAATAATAATAATAGTAATAATAATAATGATAATACCAACAACACATGAATAAATAGATAAACAAATTAAGGGTATCTAAGTTGGTTTTCAAGCTCTAAAAGTTTAAAAGTTGATTATGAGATTATTATGGGAAGGGTAAAATAAATAAGAAACTGCCCGTAGATTTTATTAGAAGATAAAATAGTGTTATTCTGGTATTATGAGCAGAATAGCAGAAAGGACAAAATTTCCTTAGTTCTCGTGTCATTTTTCAATAAGATTTCATAAATTTTGAGTATGAGTTGAAAATGTCTTCTCATCGAAACACTGAGTATTATCCAGCAATCCCATTTCTTCTTAGCTATATAGAGGTTTCTATTATCTTTTATTATTCAAACTCTGCTTTCAGGAAATAGTAGACAAACCTCAGCTGTTCATTGAGGGTGCCAGTGCCAAGGATGTGACTCAAGGGCAGCTGGGCAACTGCTGGTTTGTAGCAGCATGTGCCACCCTTGCTGGGGTCAAGGAGCTCTGGCATAAGGTAAGAATATCATATGGATAGGGAGCTGCTTTTACTCCACACTGCACAGCACAACTAAAATTGATCAATTTAGTTTATTTTTATACTTCTCTCAGCTTTTTTTTTTTTTTTTTTAGATACAACTTCACTTTGTCAGTAAACATATAAAACAATTACAATTCAGCTTTTAGATTATATGATATTTTATGTGCAGACAATTAAATCCCCTGGGTAACAATCCATCATCAGTATGTTCTGCTCTGCTTAAGGTTTTTCTGTGCTTGTTATCTTTTTCTGCACTACAGTGTGAAGATGCAAAATGACCCATGGATAAAGATACAATGCATAGAATTTCTTCATTACACTTGGAGAGGCTCAGATGGCCAGACTATGATCTCTTTCTGTCTGAGTTATTTATTCTTATGCTGAATAAAATTTCTGCAGATTAGTTTTATGCAAATAATTTTCCAGCACAAAAACAATACAAATGTGCAGTTATATTAAGAAACATACTTGAATTTTGAACATACACCTTTTACCATTGTTCACTGTTCACACAGATCTGAAGTCTTGACATGTGTATTGTATTAAATGCATCTGTACAGTCATGCCCTCATGTAAGTTTTTAAATTTTTTTCTACGTATTTTTTCGTGTAAGAGGGGCATCGGCCAAGGGCAACAAAAAGAATGAAAAAAGAGGTCCACAGAGGTGCTAGTCCCAAAAGAGGTGTCAAAAGGATTATCCAAAATCAGAGGATAAGCGTGTTGAAACCCTGAAACCTTGATTACAGGTCATCCCGGACTACAAGGACCAGGAGTATGGAGAGCTACATCCAGGCATCTTCAACTTTCGCTTCTGGAGATTTGGGGAGTGGGTGGAGGTTGTGATAGATGATTTGCTGCCAACAATTGAAGGCAAACTCATCTTTACTCACTCCAAGGAGAGAGGAGAATTCTGGTGTGCCTTATTAGAGAAAGCTTATGCCAAACTGTATGGTTCTTATGAAGCACTTGAGGTAAGATTACACAAAGCTGAAAGCATAATAGTAGAGTAAGCATGTCCTGTAAGTTATGGTGTCACTAGAAAATGTCATCATTATTTTTATCTTAACCCTTAATTTCTCACAAATTTCTTTTTATCATACATTTTGCCACTCTTTTGTTTTCCATCTTTTCTCGATACCAACACATGAAAGTGGAGAATTCCTAACTCTAGTTATCATTGTTATAATATGTGGTTTTAATTTAATGTGGTAGAATTTAAGAGAATTAAAGACTGATGTAGTTTCCTCCTTCCTTGGGATATGAAAAAAAAAGTGTACATTTGAACAAAAGTTTTGAGATTGTGTGGTAGACAGGCAAGAGATGGACAGTCCTAATTGTGTATTTTGTTGACAGGAAGCATTTTTATTACAATCATCTTTTTGGTGGAGGTTTCTTAGATGAAAATGTGGCATTATGGTTGATAATAGTAAAGATTATAGCTTCATGAATTCCCTGGGTTCATGATCTAAGCATTGTGTGATTCTCTGCCTGTGTTTAGTTTTTGTTGTTTCTAATACATTCGGAATGTACTCATAGGTTTCATAGTCTTTGTAAGAATTGAGAAATTGGAAATATGGTGTCCAGTCATAAATAATAAAGTAATGCATAAATGGAAACTGTTGTAATGAGGTAATTATCTCAGTAATGTGACAGTGATAGATCAAGCATACTGTGGCAGGGGCAGCATGATGCAGTTAGCTCTGCTGTTTTTTTTAACTTAGATGAATACTTCTTGGGGAATGCTGCCATACTGATCACCAGAAATAGAAATATGACAAAAATATGCAGTGTAAAAGTTACCTACTGATATTAATACTGATAAGAAAAGTTTGGGAAAGTGCTATTAAGTGCATGAACTGCAAAAGTAATCATGTATATTATATTTCGTGTATTTCTTTCAAGTTGTTATTTCTCTTCCATGACACTGGATTTCTCTCTTTTCTCCACACATACATGTAGAATTTGATTGGTTATTTAAAAAAGATATGAAAATGCTTTAGATTTATTATTTTGCTTTACCAGGGGGGAAATCTCAGTGATGCTCTGGTAGATCTCACCTCTGGAGTGTCAGCCCATCTGGACCTGACAATTGGAGGATATGTAGATGACTTTGAGAAGCGGAAACAGCTCTTTAAGATGATGACAAAAGAAATGAGTGAACACTCACTGATGTGCTGTGCCATAACTGTAAGTGGTTAATTCATTCTTCTAGAATATATATAGGTTTAAGATATTCTTTTTTTAGTTTCAGATAAATTTGACAAGTGAATCCTAAAATCTACTTTTTTTTCTCTCTCCAAGAACTAAAGAAATATTTCTGAAATTATATATAGTCAGAGTTCTCGAATTTAGGTGGAGTAGATTAACTGAGAGTCTCTTGTAGCATGAATAACTGGAAGCTGTATGTTGAACACTTGATGTAACTGGTAATGGTAAAGAATGAACTGTAAAATTGCTGTAGTGATCAAGTACACATTCTTCTATTATACAGAGGTCTGCTCCCCATGGCATTTGAATATGAAAGAAAGAAAGTAAAATTATGATGGCATTATAAAGAATCAAGGAACTTTAATACAAAAACCATTCTGAAGTATTATGGATGTTAGATCATTGATAGTGCATGATCTATGAAACAGCCAAAGTGCATAGTAAGCTGTGCTGTTAAAGATAACATGTTTATAATCAACACATTGTGATCATTTTGTCTCATTTCTTCTCCCAAAAAAGATGAAAAGAACATTTATTTCCAGTTATAGAAATTAAAATGCTGAAAGTATAGAATGATGTACAAGATATTTGTCTCACTAACATTAATTTTTCTCAAGCCAACATAGAACCCCCCGTATCAGTTGTTGCTTGTAGATTTGTTTAATCTACCTCTGGGAGTGGCTTTAATCATATTCATTCCCTAACAAAGTGTAATATGCTTTCATAATCTTTATCTTTTATTCCACATTATACACAGTGTGATCCATAACTTGATCATATGAATTATTAATGCTTAGTCATAGACTAGTGAGTGTCTTAGAGAACAAGGTATTGTGCATTAACTTAGTGCATTAGAGAAAACTTGGAAATTTTGAAATATTAAAAAAAATTATTCTTTTTCTCATTAATTTTTATAATCGTGATTTTATCTAGAAGATAGGAGGAAAGAGATGGGCAATAGTATTTTTGGTGTGCTGTTGAGACAGCTACATGGAAGAAAACATCTAGCTCATCAAAGCCTTGGGTCATACTACAGTATATCCTACTGCTTAAACAAATCAGTCTTATGAGAAGTGGCTCCAGATTCCACCACCTCAGGAAGGACATGTGTGTTTGATTGGGCTGGTTTGTCCCTGATATACAAGACAAGATTAAAAAAACAGTCCTTTACAGTAATAATGAAATGATGCTGAACTGAATATTAAATTTATAAGATCTGCAAGGATGTACAGTGATACCTCAGTAGTATACATCCTTAATCCATTCCAGATCCTTGGATTTATACCAGACAGGACATATGCTAAATAAATTATTTCCCACAAGAAATAAAGGAAAAATTATTAGTTCATGCCGATGAAAAAAATCCTATTGTTATTGGCATACTATACAGTACATTCACGGGGTTGTATCAGATAATCTAAACACTGCTTAATACTAAAATACATACTGTATTTGATGGCATATAAGATGCACAGGCATATAAAATGCACCCCCATTTCAGCAAGACATATTCATGTTTTTTTTTTTTTTTTTTTTTTTTTTTTCATGTATTTAAGCATGTAATATTTAAAGCAAGTTAGCGGTACAGCTGAAGAAAAAGCAAGCATTCACAATAGTAAAAATATCCTACATGATTGCAGTAATAAAACTGAGGTAGTGGCCTAGTCACAGAGGCAAGGTGAAGAACGCAGCTCAACTGCTGAGATGTCAACAACACACTTGGGACGTCACTGAACAGGGCTATGTTTTCATTTTCAACATTGCCTTACATTATATTATGGTTGAAAAATATGGTACAGCACCCTTGCCTGTAATACAGTGGTATGAATCTTCAGGTGTATGGGTGAAGAAAATTTCAAAATTAAATCTGTGGGTGGCCTCACATTTAGATATAAGACACAGGGTGATATTTTGAGCCATTTTTATGAGAAATATAATAAATACAAAAGCAATTAGATGAAATAAATGAAAATTTAACCTCACTTTACCTTGCTGAGAAGAGTCAAGTGCTTACTACCATGGTGCTGAGAAGGGAGATGATGTTATTGTTTGGAAGGAGAATCCCACCAACCTGGCAACACTGCTCGTGAGCAGTCATGACTGTGTCTCGAAAGAGGTAAACAAGAGTTGTATCATTCTGATCCATGCAAGTTCTAGCACACAAGTCTTATACCAAACAAAGGTTGTATACCAAGCAAATTTTTTCATGTCCAAACAGGACATATATATAAGTGGGACTTATTCCAAAGCGGACATATACTGAGGTACCAATGTAGATCTCTCTTTATGTGACATTCTCATTCCTATGTAGTGTGCAGAGTGGCACTCAATCAATAACTTGGTTAGGTGGAATGAAAAGTTTTTAAGGCACTTACAAGTTCCAAACCTTTTGACTGTGTCTCTTGTAGTCATCTTTTTCAACATGGGAATACTGGGACATGCCTGTTCAATACTGAGTCATTCATATTACATGAATATAGATCCATGTAATGTAAACAATTTACTATTAAAAATCATAAACACTTTCACACAAACATAGGTAGGTATTAGAAAAATCATATTGGTCTGAAAAAATTTGAAAACTTGAAGCCTATACTTATTATTCTCTAGATCCATGTCTGCAGCATTTTTTTTTTTTTTTTTTTCATATCTGAAGAATCTGAGTATTTTCTGCATATACTTTATTATTAATGAAGTACCTTTGGGTTTTTTTGCATTCCTAGACTGGAGAAACCTTCCCTCGGGTAAGCTGCATGCATGTTGTGTGAAGTAGAACCATATCAATAGGGTATCTTTATCATATTTCAAGTAAACCAATGAAAATTTCTTCAGTCTCATTACTATATAAACTGATGATCAGTTACCTAGTTGAATTGAATATCTTGTCTTAATGATAAAACCAAGGCTTTGCCCAACAGCAAAATCCTTTTTTGTCATTCCTGTTTATTATATGCTTTCCCATGAAGTTAATGTAAGGAAATGATCACATGCATACTCCTAAGTGAGTTTCAAGAGGGTACTCAATAATCATTACACTACACTTTCTCTTATCCAGAAATAGATGTACAACCTGAACTTATAATCAGCCATATATTTCATGTTAAGTTGCACCCAAAAAATTACCATCTTTACAACAGTAAAACATGGAAGGTCTTTAGTAGGCCTGAGCCATGTTTGGAAGGATAAGAAAAAGGAGCCATTTTATGTTTTCAAAATTATTACATATTTTAGTATATTAGCAATGTTAGGAGATCAGTGGAATATATATGCAGTTCATTAACAGCAGTACCATACTACAGCAGTTTTCATGCAGTCTAATTTAAACTAGCAGCTTTTTAGCTTTTTTTTATTTTATTTATTTATTTATATAAGTTAGCATTTTTGCAACTTATTTTGCTTTTACATTTTTATTTCTGCTGCAGCTTGCCTTGCATGGGGTCCAAACATGTGTCAGAAATTAAGCAGCTGTTTTAAATCACTAATGAAGAATTAGTCTGTGAATATGACACTGTAGATATTTTGTGTAATATCCAGCAGAGCAAATGTTTTGTTTTATATTTCTCAGAAGGTATGATGTATAATTCTTCTTTAATCTCATCATTGATGAAAGACTCTCTCTCTCTCTCTCTCTCTCTCTCTCTCTCTCTCTCTCTCTCTCTCTCTCTCTCTCTCTCTCTCTCTCTCTCTCTCTCTCTCTCTCTCTCTCTCTCTCTCTCTCTCTCTCTCTCTCTCTCTCTCTCTCTCTCTCTCTCTCTCTCTCTCTGAAATTATTGACTTAGTATTGGTACATGGCATTCAGTCTTAAAAGGCAAACACAATTGCCATCCCACCCTCCAAGCCACATTGATGGTTTTATATAAATTCAGTTTTAAAACTATTCTGCTTGCACCTGCATGGAAATGACACAGATGATATCTTTATATTTACAGATTAAATATGCTTTGATTTTAACTTTAATCCTTGTTATTATTCTTCATCCTAAAACATTGCATGAATTTTAATTAGTTGAAAATTTAATAATGGCTGTAATCTTTATCTTGTGTCACTTATCAGCAGTGTCTTTTTAGTTTTCATAACAGTTCTGCTACACTTTCATTTAATGAAAGTGGATAGAGAAGCAGAAAATTAGTTGAACTGATTTCTCTCTCTCTCTCTCTCTCTCTCTCTCTCTCTCTCTCTCTCTCTCTCTCTCTCTCTCTCTCTCTCTCTCTCTCTCTCTCTCTCTCTCTCTCTCTCTCTCTCTCTCTCTCTCTCTCTCTCTCTCTCTCTTCAAAGGTTTCCAAAGTTTGGTGTGTGTTTGTGCATGATTGCAATGATAATAGGCATGAGTTGCAATATAGTAAAAAAGCTATTCTTCATCACCCAATGAAATACTAATGATGTCCAAGATATATGTAACAAGCACTTTTCAGTATTGTTTCCCAGTCTAGTATCTTGGGCATCCCTAGAAAACTGTGATGTACAAGTATTATAGGAGTTAGGAGAGGAAAACTGGTAGTGTAAAAGCAGAAGCACATTCACTAATGAATGCCCCTCTTACAGCCACACAGCCATGAGGAGGCAGAGATGAGGACAAATGTTGGGTTGGTGAAGGGCCACGCGTATGGAGTTACTGCATGCCGCAAAATCAACATTGGAGATACTGGCCTTTTCTCTATCTTTAAGTAAGTACTTTGTGACAGTTGACATGGATTTCAGTAATCTATTTTAATGAATTTTCAGATTTATAAAACTTATTTTAGTGAGAAGTTTCAAGGAAATTTTTAAATTTAGAAAATTGACCAAAATAAGAAAGAACTTCAGTTGTATTCTTCTCTTTCATACCGATGAAGATATACTCGTACATTCTACAAAATGTAAGTAAGAAGTGGATGAAAGATTGATATGTTTATATGTTGGCCCAAAATTAGTTATTTATCCTGTGAATGTATTAGATGAAATTCATCCAAGGAAGTTTTGTGGCATTGTTTTAAATTATCAAACATAGTATTTATTATTCTTAAAAGTTTCCAGGACAAGAAAAATTTTACTGTTTAACAATATAAAGTGTAGATATCATGAATTTTATTGCATTTCAAGTTTTATTACACTTATAGAAGCTGTGCGAAGGGGCTATTGATGTAAGATATTTAACCTGTATATGTGTTGTGCTTTGTCAGAGATAGGGGTCATGTCAGGTTGCATTTTTTCATATATTTTTTATTTATCCTTTAAAATTAGAAAAGAGCAACAAACTGTTTTATATATATATATATATATATATATATATATATATATATATATATATATATATATATATATATATATATATATATATATATATATATATATATATATATATATATATATATATATTATTCCCATGCTATGAATGGAAGTGTGGCTACCATGCAATTTTGAATCTTGGATTTTTCCCTTCTCAGAGCTCATGATATCAGACTAGGAATGCGGAATTTTATTTTAATATTTTTTAAAGCTTTTATTTTCACTTTTACTTACACTTTCCACAACCCTATAGTGTGTGTGATAAATAAGTACTTCTTAATATTACAAAATACTTATAAATAAACAAGAGTTGTACATTCAGCAAAATGGCTGGATGCACATCTGACAACACCCCGCATCTCAAGGCTTTGGTTACTATACCTGCAGTTCTCAAAGAAAAGAGAATACTATGAATTTTTACGACCTTCACTTTCCCTTTTCCAATTACTCTGAAGTCTTGTTTCCTATTTCTTATGCCCTACTGAAATTATAGATTTGAGAAGTAACTTACCTTTTTATGTGATGATTTTTGGGGAAACACAGCAGCCCACCATGTGCAGCCAACTCCCCAACAAAGTCAGCATGCTAAAACATTTATAACCAAAATCTTTATCCCTCTCCAATACCATAGCTTTCAATTTCATTTTATTCCTTTGATATTATGCAAACATAGGGGTTGAAAAAACAAAATTATCCCCAAATATGTCAAAGTTTCTACAGAAGTATTCAATCTATAATAACTCCGAGCCCAAAAGATAGGTAGGTATATGAAAACATTCATTCCTGACTTGTCAAAATATTCTTTGTTAGTGTTAGTGACACGTCATATATATATATATATATATATATATATATATATATATATATATATATATATATATATATATATATATATATATATATATATATATATATACTATATTTACCATACTGTGGAATGAATCAAAAGTTTCTTATGGTCAAACATTTCTATATTAGAAAAAAATCTTACCAGATAATCAGCCAATAGCAGCATATAGTATAACTGGAAATTGAAATTTGAGGTGTGTGTTCTCAAGTTTTCTTTCCTCCCACCTTATATCCTCTCATTATATATACCTCACATATCAGTAAACATTTGACCTCTAAGAATAAGGGATGATTATTCTGCATCTCCTACTACTTGTGTGTGTGTGTGTGTGTGTGTGTGTGTGTGTGTGTGTGTGTGTGTGTGTGTGTGTGTGTATTTATCTAGTTGTGACACACATGAAAAGAGCTATGCTCATGCTGTCCCGTCACCATGTCTATTTTTATCCAACTTTGTCTTAGATTCATTTATTATATTTGCATCAATGACTTCTCTATCCAAATCATTCCAGACCTCCACGGTTCTATGTAGGAAATTATTGTTCTTAACATCTTTTCTACAAGCATCCTTTTTCAATTTTCTCCAATGTCCTTCTGTAACTCTTGTATCCCACATCACCGAGTTCTCCCTATCCAACTTTTCCATTCCAGTCATCACTCAGTACAGTGTGATTAAATCACCTCTCTCTCTTCTCTGTTCCAATGTTATAAGACACAATTTTGCCAGTCTTTCTTCATATGGTAGTTCCCTCAAGCTTGGAGATAGCTTTGTTGCTTCTTTTTTTGTATCCCTTCCAATTTTCTTATGGATTTCTTGGCACTAGGTGACCATACCACAGCTGCATATTCCTATCTTGAGCATATCATGGTCACAATAAAATTTTTTAAATAATTTCTTAATGCAGATATGTAAATGTTGTCCTTATGTTTCTTTGTAGGTTATATGTTTCACCAGTAATCTTGTTTGTGTTTCTCTGGTGACAACTTATCAGTAATTGTTACTCCAAGGTCTTTTTCTTCTGGTGTGTGTGTGTGTGTGTGTGTGTGTGTGTGTGTGTGTGTGTGTGTGTGTGTGTGTGTGTGTGTGCGCGCGCGCGCGGGCGCGCGCGTGTGCGTGCCCAAAGAGTTAATAAACTTTTCTTATTCTCTACCTGTGCAGTCATGTTCCCATTGACATTAATATTGCATATGCACCTGATGGCTGGCCATACACCAAGAGGTAAAATTGAATGGTTATGTGTCAGTGTAGAATTACTGTACATTAGAATTCACTTGTATGGTATTCTATTCTATATTTCTGAAGTGTATGGATAAACATACCTTTTATGCCAGAATTTAGCATGCACATAATGGTTTATGAAGGTGGATGTTTTTGAAACTTGTATCAGCAGTGCCTTTGAAAATTTCTGTTTCCTCAATGTTAATGGTTTGTTACTAGTATGAAACTAGTGTACTACTGTTGGTCTTCACTATTACTAGTGTGTTGCCATATGTAGTAATTCTGCCCACTTGCCTTACTATTGTAATTTATTTCATTGGTAATATATGAGTTCAAAATATAATCTTGGGTTTGTATGCTAGGGTTGCAATCATTTTATTGATTTTTCTTAAACTACATTTGAATGATTAACTAAAAGTTTTCATATGATTATATAATTTCAAGACTTCTCACTCCATTCTCTTTTACCATCATTATAATGCATTTCTTCAAACAAACTATAAAAATATTTATTCTTTACTTATGATATATCCATGTTCCCTAATGTATTTTGCAGTTAATGAAGGTCAGCAGTAATGTGTGACATACCTTTTCCATAAGTGTATAAGTTATTCATATCACTGGGGTATAGATAACTGATTCTACAACACACACCTCTACCTTTCAGCTGTCATTAGTACTGGTTACGATACTCCTTGTCACACTGTTTTCAATTTTCAACACTCATGGTACAGAAATTAACATTACTAAACCAACCCTAAATACTGTATGAGTAAGACAAGCAGGAGTCTCTCTGAGAGGATAATAATGTTATTATGTAGCATTACATTAGCACAGAATCTATCTCTCCATTGTATCAGGAAAGATATTTAACTAAGAATGACAAGTTGTGGGATGCACATTATAGGTGTAAGTGACTTATTTATGAAAATGTGGATACAAATGATGATTGTGGAAATCATAACTAAATGATTATGGTCTAAATAATAATGATAAGTATATGAGTGTGCTAGTTTGTGACTATTTTGAGAAGTTTTGAAAGATTTGGTTTTGATAAATGTATGCTGATGTCTGATATTCCCTGCATCATTTTTTTTCTGTTTTAGTTTTCTTTTGTGCAGATGTAGTGTGTTAAATGACTCCTTCTTTCCATTCCTTTACAAACATAATACTTTTTGTACACATGCATTTGTCAGATTTATTTGTGCTTCACTCACATATGAGACTTGGTTGGTCACAGTATAGCAATGTTTAACAAAAAAAATTTCAACTTTGGATGCATTTTGTTCTAACTCTGATAACATTTTTCATATCAACTGAAATTCATTGTTTAGTATAATGTAGATTTCTAAATTCAAAGTTAACATGTAGCACATGCTAGCGCACTTAGTTCACTTACCAACTAAACAGCATGACATATAGCAGTTGAAGTCTGCAAATTTTTATGTGTAGTCTTGTACTTAGAAAGTTGTTCAAAGATTATATAGTTTCTGGATAAATAGTAGACTCATGAATCAGCTCATTCTTTGATCCAGTGAATGCTGAACTGACAGTCTTATTGCAGAGGTGCCCAGAAGGTGAGGATGGTGCGCCTCAAGAACCCCTGGGGAGAGCGAGAGTGGAATGGAGCTTTCAGTGATGGGTAAGTGTTCTATCATCCTATAATCAAATTTATGAATCATTAGCGATTTCTCTCTCTCTCTCTCTCTCTCTCTCTCTCTCTCTCTCTCTCTCTCTCTCTCTCTCTCTCTCTCTCTCTCTCTCTCTCTCTCTCTCTCTCTCTCTCTCTCTCTCTCTCTCTCCAAATAATGTGTAATGTGCAGCAGTCTCACATGAATTTACTGTTTTATCCCTTAGCCAGTAATGTTTTGAATAAAAGGAAAGTAATTGCTTTCAAATATATACTTACTGTATTACTCGGACCCTTCCTCACACACACACACAAAAAAAAATAAATAAATAAAAATAAATAAATAAATAAATAATAATAAATAATAATAATAATAATAATAATGATAAAAAACATTGGGAGCAGAGCAAAAAGACTGAACCCCCTCCTCTGTATTTTTATTTCCAATTTGAGACAAGACAAGAAGCATTTTCACTTCAATATTGCAAGAAAAGTCTACACAGGTGAGAATGTGTGTGCATTCACTGTAGATTGCATACCCATGATGCCAGTGGCAGAAAAGAATCATCATACAAGTATATAAAGTAACCAAAGTCCACTACACCTGCCATTAAATCACTTGGATCATTGTGCATAGTGCTGACCGTGTGAGCCTTATTGTTTCCAGCATTATAGTTTTGTTATGCAGGTCTATAACTATACTCCTTGCCATTACCAAGGGATGCCTCAGTGTTGCAAATGAAGACAAGGCTCATGTCTTGGCACAGCTGGAGCAGAGTCTGTGATATGTGCAGCATCCCATCTTCCCATGTCCCCCCATAATACATCTCTGGGAATACTCTTCAGACTTTCATAGTGAATGGAAAATACAGCTTTCATTTTAACATTTTTACACTATTAGTGCTATTTTTACTTACTGCATAACTAAATGTACTTCAATTTTTTTATACTTATATATTATTATATAACAATTTCTCTTTATTTTCACTAAGTATATTTCAACTTGGACATTGCAAGTTATTTTGATGGAATTTTAATTGCTGATTGCAGTTTTTCTTTGTTGAGAGATTTAATTTTATTTTATGTTTCAGTAGCTTACTAATGCTCGTGCCTTAATTCCTATCAGACTCTTATTACAATGTATTTTGCACTCTGAGACAAGTTCAGGATCCTGTCAAGGTTTGTACCTTTCCATGTCAAACTGCTGTAAATGTTTGCTTTCTTTTCATGCTTGGTCTCAGATTTTTCAGGATGGAAAGGTAAAGTGCAGTGTAAGTTGTTGCTATATGCACTGCACTGACTGTTTTTTGACAGTATTTCATACTATCACAAAGCAAATTAATGAATTAATTGTTTATTTATTTATTTATTTTATTTTGTTTTATCTATTTATTTATTTGTTTATTTATTTACATATTTATATTTGCCAATGGATGTTACATATGATTTTGAAATTAAATTCATATTGCGTTGTTTTTGTGTGTAGCATTTTGTCTAATATATTGAAGCAGAGTACCTTTTGTGTGAAATAAAGTACATTAAAGCCAATTTTGAGGTAGAAGAGTAAAGTCTCTGTTAGATAATACATTTTTGCATTATACTGTATCAAGTTCTTTATATAATATATTTGTAATCCCAGTAAAACCATACCTATATTTTCTTTCACCATCTTGGAGTCAAAAGAAAGAAATCATGATCACAAAATAACATTTGGATTTATGGCAACATGATGGTGTAATGGTTACCACTTTTGGCTCACAACATATTTGTCACAGGGTAGAGAAAATTTGGGTTTATTTCTTTCAGTTTAATCAGTTCATGATCTTGCAGCCTGGCAACAATCAAGATGTTGATAATGGCTAATACCCATAACCAGTGAGGAATTTAATTTCACTCACTGGACTCATTTGGGCTGACAATATTAAAAGTCCATAGTTTATTGTTTTTGCATCATTTATAAGATAAAGCTATGGATTTATATTACATTTGCTCATTTAATGCTGCCGCTTATTAGATATATAGCAATTCAATCTGTCTGACAAATCTAAAAACACTACCATCATGTGACCTTCAGTGGTGTATTTTTACAAGAACACAAGTTTTTACAGTTAATTCTCAAATGAGGTACTAGTTCATTAAAGTTCCTTGCTAACTTTGATATTCCAGCATAATTTTGTTGATGCAGATCACTAAATGGCCACTTTAAAATATAGTGTGGCCACTCATAGATTTTAATGTTATTCCTTTGGTAGTGTGTCTTGATATGAATTTCCACTTATCAACTCAGAATGTTTTGGGTGCAGTTGCAGTTTGCTGATGTGTTCAAATAGGCATTGCTTTACAGTACAGAGAGAAGTGGGTTTGTGTATTCTACCTCGCAACTGACCAGAATGTACTCCAGGTGACTACTTGCACCAGTGTGACCCCTGTATGCTTCTGCACAATTTGCACTTTTATAAAACAGTGATTTGTGTTAGTGACTTACAGTATTGCCTTATTATATTATTGCTTTTACAAAGTTGGTCACTGAAACAATAATCTAATAATATGATTGTAAAACATAAATAGGTGTCATCAGAGATTAACTTCCATTCTTATTTTTAGATTAGTTAACTGCCAGTAACCTGGTTTCTTAGCCTTATATTATGTATTTATTTTTGTGTGATGAAATTGCTGTTTGTTATTTTTCATTATCTTTGTTTAATTTTGTCAGTAATTATTATTTATTCATTGATTGATTTTTATTTATTTATTGATTTTTTTTAGTTATTTATTTTTTTATTATTTATTTATTTATTTTTATTATTATTTATTTATATATTTATTTTATTTTATTTTTTCTTTTCTTTTACATATTGACAAATTCAAAGTTGCATCATAGTTGCAACTTTATATTATAAAAGATGTATTGAAATTTTAACTTTCAGCTCCCATCCTAATAGTTTTCTTATTCTCAGATATAGCAAGAGTAAGCATTTCCTATAGATTTTAATGTTTTCTGTGATTTCTTATGTTTTTATTACACAGTTATCATTATTGGATTATCATTAACTTCCAAGAAGTTGGTATTTGTTTAAATTATCAGATTATTAGACCTAAAAATTGAAGTTATCTGTTTATCATTGTCAGCTAAATTTTGGTTACCAGTGACCAACATTGCTGCTTTGTCACTTACACTTATTTTTTTTTTAGTTTTCAGTAGACAGCTAATACCTAATGTAGTAGTGATCTTTTTAAAACCCTTTTTAATTAGTTTATTAGATCCCAAAGATTTATGCATGCCATAATTCTGTTTAAGAAACTCTTTATAATATTGTAAAAGTGGTGACATTTTTTTTGTGATAATTGCTTACTTTATACATTAGAAGTTTGTTAATAGCTGCTGCATTCAATTCTGGGAGCAGTTTTGTTATATGTAGGGCTGCCTTTTAGACTTCTGATTTGTGGAGCAATATTTCTTGTTACATTGAATACCATGGTTGCTAGTGTCAAAATGATTTTACAATTTGAATTCTTCATGGTTATTGACAGCCAGAACACATCAACAGTGTACGTAAATGACAGATCAAAATGCTTAGCCAAGATGTACTTCATTTTCCATTTACCTTTTGGTGGCTTCAGTCAGTCTATGAGTTGGAAGTGTGATTTGTAAATAAGTACATGGTCTTCAGTGCTTGAGGGTCGGTTCATATAATTTTCTATCCTTCCCATATTCAAAGCACCTACAAACAAACAAGATGAAATCTATCTTAGATTCTAGCCCTCTAAGAAGAAAGAAGACCAAGCCTCACTAACCATTCACTCTATTTGAGAGTTAGTTATTTAGCATATCCAACAGTATCAGCAGCTAGGCCCAACAGAACAGGTTCAGTCCCATTGCACCATGATAGGTTCATTCTCCTTGCCACAACTGACATGATCAGTTGATTAGACCAAATGCAGATTAATTTCTTATATAGGATGATATGGAAAAAAGTTGATGAGCTAATGGAAACAGTACATACTGGAAAACACCTTCCTGCAAAATAGTCAGGATTTATTTCTAAACAAGGCACCAACAGACTGCATAATTATCTCTGCTGCCTTCCTTTGACTATTGGCTCCTGCAATTGGTGTAGGTGTAAATGGGCAAAACAAGTATTGAACTGTTAACCTTTCTTTCCATGCAGTTACTGCTTATTACTACTGATGTACACTGCCGGTTTCTGTATCCCACAACATAAAAAAAATATTTGCCATTGTTGTAATTCCCTTGATTTAATTAAAAATGCTACAGTTTCCACTAAGCTTTTTATGCAAATCACAAGTGCTTTGAATTTTCTATATTATAGTATATTCAGAAAGTGTTTGTTTTTTGTCTCAAAATCAATGGAATAGAAGTTTCTTTTAAGGTGTGATCAGGTTGAGAATTCTTTGGCTGCTATTCTGAAATGTGAAAACCTCCAAAATATGGATGTGTCGTATAATGGAATTATCTGTGATATATTCACATTTTCATGCCAGTATAGCAAAAAACAGTATTTCTAGTATTGCTATTCAATGCTTGATTACTCATTTGTTTTCCTCGTAACTCAGGAAATAAAATTATTTTTGGCTCATCCTCTTGACCATTACTAGTCTTTATAAAGTGATGTACATGGTCACATTGCAGTGGACAGGATAGCAGTGACTTAGAGTATGCCCCTCTTATATTATTGTGTGCATGGATAGGTTTCCTGAGCAAACAGGTTTTCTTCATTATGATGAAAATTACTGAAACTCAAAAATAAATTATTTATTTATTTATTTGTTTTTTTGTTTTTTTTTTTCTTTTTATATATCAATTTACAGTAAAATCTCTCTTATCCGGCATCAACGGGACCGCCGACATGCCGGATACTTGAATAGAAGTGAAATTATGTCCACAATCACCACTCTACATTCACGCATCTAACCATAACAAAGATCAGCTGATCTTAATCAGCAGCTGATCTGATCAGCTGCTTAAGTGTAAGCACAACATGCTTCCTCTTTTCTACAACTTTAGGCATGATGAAGGCGTCAGGCGATAAACAGTGCACACGCGGGACTGAGTCACTAAGTAAACACAGTGCAGTGGGCCGCGGGTGGCGCGAAGCAGTGCGCTCTGGTGGCGAGGTGACAAAGTATACCTCGCTCGGGAATTTTAATCGATTTTATGAGTACACATTGATTTTTTATTGATTTTAAGGCTCGGGGAAAAATGTGTCGGATACTTGAAGCTGCTGGATACTCGAATGCCGGATGAGAGGGATTTTACTGTACTTATTTATTTATTCAGTTATTTATTCTAGGGAGAGAAGGAAAAATTCAGTGTTGGCTGTGTCTTTGGAATGATATACTTCAAATACATGTTCCTTCAAATGTCATAATAAATAAACACTGTAACAAGATTCTGGGAGCATTTGTTTACAGAAAGCTACCATTATCATGAGCACATTCAAAATAGGCTGGGGCAGGTTTTGATGTTTAGTGATGAATTTTTACATATAATACATGGGATATTCTCTCTCTCTCTCTCTCTCTCTCTCTCTCTCTCTCTCTCTCTCTCTCTCTCTCTCTCTCTCTCTCTCTCTCTCTCTCTCTCTCTCTCTCTCTCTCTCTCTCTCTCTCTCCATTGAGTCCAAAATACAAAACATTTCTGATCCAAAGCATTCGGAATAAGGGATCCTCAACCAATATCACATTTTAAGAAAACTTATTACTCTTATGGGGAAATTCCCAATCAAGTTCCACATTTAATGTATCATTAATTCCATCTTTCATGGTCATCTCAGTGTTGTTGATGAATTACATACTGCATGTCTCAGATAATATCTTAAACCATATTATACATGAGTAACACTTAAACAACAGCTTTTTACATTTTATATTTTCTACAATTCAAAATTCAACATCAGTATCCAATAATCTACCTTGTATAATATTAATGCTCTTCATTATACATAGCCCCATAAAACTCTTCAAATTTTAGAATCCATGAATGAAATTTCATGTCACTATATATACACTTACCATGTATGTAGTACATTGGTGCCTTCTGCCATCAAAGACATGGAAGATTGTAGTGGGGATCTTGTTACAAGTTTCAGAGAATTTCAATGCCATGAGATAACCAAATTATTGCTTGAAAAGAAAAAAATATAGGGAGTTATTATAATTTTCATAGTTTCCTCAAAAAAGTAATAAAACTTGATAAATTATAAACTTATTAAAAAAACATTAGTTTTAAGGGCTTGTGTATCTTGAAACAGTATGCTATTGTATAATGTACTGAAATTTGTTGTATATGTATTTATAATATATGATTTCCATTTGAAGAAAAATTCGTATAATGTTGCATGATTTTCATCTTCTGAAGATAAGTTTTCAGATTATTCAAGGCATTGCACAGTGGAATATTAAAAAAAGTCCCAGATATA
>NC_087151.1:32237692-32242692 GCF_035594125.1 Scylla paramamosain | reverse complement strand
GGATGTGTAATCAGTAGGATTGTAATCACAAATGTCACTGACTCTGTGTGTGTATATATATATATATATATATATATATATATATATATATATATATATATATATATATATATATATATATATATATATATATATATATATATATATATATAATCCTTATTTATTTATTTATTTATTTTATCTTTCGAACTATTAAATTGCAAGGATGTATATCTATAGATTGCCAGCCATGCACAGTAGTTACATGTATAAGAATATTAAATTAGCACATCTTTCAAGATCATAATAGTAAGGTTTCTGTTCCCCTAACTGCTTTAGAAGCTTTCTTTGCGAGAAAATTATTTTTGAATCATAAGTGCATTTTGATGCCCTGTTGTTCAAGATTTAAGGTTTAAGGTTTAATATATATATATATATATATATATATATATATATATATATATATATATATATATATATATATATATATATATATATATATATATATATATGGTATGAGTTCACAGGCTAGTCTTACCTGAAATAGTGGTTATGAAAGAATACTATTCAGTAATTGATTGTATGACTGCAGAATAAGTAAACAGGAATCCACAAAAATTAGATAAATTATTCCTGAAAGCATATGTTTAGGTATGAGATATTGAACACAAATGAGATTTTGAAAGCCCCTTGAAATTGTCTTCACTATGTGTGTGGAAGGCAATGAGATTTGCCAGTTCTAGACATTAAAATCATCACTGATTAGATTCATACATGCATTAGTAATTAGGAGTTATAAATCTTCAGCTTTGTTTTGTTATGATCACATTTGCAATTTTACATGCAAGTAATGAACTGCTGAGTTTTCAATTAATGTGATACAGATTTTTATCATTGCCAGCCCTTTGTGATTTGCTGAGAGTCTGTAGTATTGTAGTTGGTCTTCTTTTTCAAATGGAGTGTTTTTGGACAGTTGGACATGTATTTCAAAGCTGCTCACCACTTTCAGGGACCTACCTCCCTCCTTCTGTAAACTTGGGCTGGACACATAACTGGTAATGTTAACTATTATACCATGAAGAACATTAGCTTCTATATTTTCTTTGCAATTGAAAATGTTAACTTAGGCTATTTGCTTCCATCTAGGCTACTCTCTGGTATTGCTTCTAAGTTTTACTCATTTTGCTTATAGACACCTGAGATTCAGTATCTCGTGCATTCATTAGTGCTCTACAATACTTTGTTCCCCTATGTTATAAGTGGCAGCTAGAGCAAATTTATTTTGAAGTTATTATGGTCTGGGGAGATACATTGTTGAGCCATACTGTGCACCTGCACATATTCTATTCTCTCTCCTCTTTTAGCCTTATTGCAGTTTCATTTTTATTGATATATTGATATAACTGCTGCTGCATTTAATACAGAATGTTCAGTATGTTCAGTGACACAAAGCTCTGCAGCAGGGAAATTTTTTTTAGGTGGTCAATGTTTTATCATTATAAAAAAAAATTGTTCTCTAGGAGTGGATAACATTGAGGCAAGGAGGATAGTATCACACTCGTACACAAGTAAATGCAACCCTGATGATATTGCTCATATTGCTATGCTCAGTCATGTTAACTCAGAGAACAGTTAGGAATTGCTGCAGAAGAGAAGTAAGTTGTGAAGGCAAGCTATTGGGTTTATGAATGTGAAGGAGAGCAACTAGGTGTATGAATGTGGAGAAAATTGGCTATAATGGTGGTGGTGGTGGTGGTGGTGGTAATGGCAGCATTAGAAAAAAAATCTTTGTTCATTTTCCAAAATTTGAAGCATTTGATAGTGATTTTTTTTTGTTACCTTTCAATATTGGTCATAATTCATGAATTACTAACAGGTGATTTATAATTTCATGACCTCTCTTTAATTTCTGTAAAAAACTACACTAAAATCTAATCAGAAATGTTTTTTTGGATGCCAGATACCAGCACACACTGGCATAGAATTGCATTATATATATATATATATATATATATATATATATATATATATATATATATATATATATATATATATATATATATATATATATATATATATATATATTACAGCAATACCCGTACTTAAGTCATTTGTTTGATGCCAAGCATGTAAGAAGACACAATAGCTTAAGACACACATTTAGAGGTAGTAGTCTTAAGTGTCACGGGTAATATGATTGAATGTTTTTAATTTTTTATTTATTGGTAGGGAATTACAGTATTATCAGGCATGCTGAAGATTAGTTATTCACTCAGAATACTACTTAGATGTGTATATGTATATGTATATATATATATATATATATATATATATATATATATATATATATATATATATATATATATATATATATATATATATATATATATATATATATATATATATATAAGGATCACACCAAAGATGACCATCATATAATGTAAAGCCTTGCTTCAGCAGACATAATCAAGTATACTACAAAGTGTAAAATCATGATATTTAGTATAAAAAGTATGACAGCATAAGCATATGTATTATTCAGAGTTAAATAAACAATTTTAATATCTGTTATAAGAATTTGTCCTGTCTATTTATTAGATTGCGAGCTGAATACCTCATTACTATATTGCAGTTAACTTTTATTTGATGTGACTTGTTTGTGTGCATATCATAACTTCATGAAACTTTATTTTTGCAGTGATTATGAGATTTCCTTGATTAATCAGCAATAGCAAGGGTTTACCTAATAAGTAAACACTGATTTATGTATTGTGAAACAGAAAATGTTTGTAGCCTGTTCAGTTGCACCAATGCTGCTATTGAAAAACATGAATAATCTTGTTGAGTTCCTTTGCATGCAGTAAACATTAAATTTTCTTGGTGTCATATTCATGATATACTCTTGCACTTATGCATGCTCTCCCTGTATTTGAATAAGGACTCAGCCACGTAAGTAAGTTTGACATTTCATGCAGTTTCAATAAAGAATGATTTAATTTGATAGATACTGGCATTTAAACCATTAAAAAAAATATATATATATATATATATATATATATATTCATACAAATTAATGTGTAGCATCATTTAAGATTGATTGTGTTTTGGAATACTATATATCAGATGATAAAGTTAAGGGTGCTAGTGTGTGTGTGTGTGTGTGTGTGTGTGTGTGTGTGTATGTGTACATTTATCTAGTTGTATGGTACAGGGCACGAGTCCTGTCTCCATGACCATACTTATTCAGCTTCTCTTTAAACATGTGTACACTATTTGCCAAAACCACCTCTTCCTTCAGATGATTCCAGATTTTAATAGTTTGATACGGAAAGCTGTATCTCTTGATTGAGTGTGTGTGTGTGTGTCATTAGAATCACATGCTGGACTTGTGACTGCTAGCTATATCCTCCCAGAGCTTGGGGCTCATTATCAACTGTTTATTGTTACTAAGACTCATCAGATCTTTCACACACTGCACACTGACATCCTCATGCTTAGGGAGGGAGGACAATAATTGCTTTCTCATCAGTGTAAAATCCTCAGCATCACTAGTGCAGCACAAAACTGGTAGTGACAACATCACTGAGCTAGCAAGCAGTGTGTGTGTGTGTGTGTGTGTGTGTGTGTGTGTGTGTGTGTGTGTGTTTACCTAGTAGTGAGATAAAGGATAAGAGCCTTACTAGGCTTGTGCCATCCATCTCCATATTGACTTTTATCCATATTTTCTTGTGTTGGCACACACAGTCTCATCATTAATTTCATTCCACACTGCTATGTTTTTTTTAGGGTGGGAAAAGCCATGTTTCCTGATATCTCTTCAAACACTCCTTTTCAATTTCTTTCCATGTCCTCTGGCACCTCTCGTATCTTGTATCACACAATCATCCCTGTTCAACTTTTCCATCCCTTCCAGTATTCTATATAGTGCTATCAAATCACATCTTTCCCCTCCTTTTTTCCAATGGAGTCAGGGTTGTGTGTGTGTGTGTGTGTGTGTGTGTGTGTGTGTGTGTGTGTGTGTGTGTGTGATTCACCTACATCATCTGCTGGTCACCCAGCCAGCCGTTCCCCTATGGAAAGAGCTCAGAGCTCTTAGTGACCAATCTTCAGGTAGGACTGAGACCACTGACACACCACACACCAGGACAGCGAGGTCACAACCCCTCAGGTTACATCCCGTACCTACTTGCTGCTAGGTGAACAGGGGCTACACATTAAGAGGCTCGCCCATTTGCCTTGCCACTAGTGTGTGTGTGTGTGTGTGTGTGTGTTTGTAAGAAAGTGTGTAAGTGTCTCCAGAAAAAAAATGATAATGATTCTATAAATAAAAACATCATAAATGTCAGAGAGTTTTCTATATAATTTTTTTCAATTTTTTGTGCCCCAAAAGGTGAAGCTGATGCATACTGTATCATAAAATGTGAGGGAGAGACAGTTCGCACCCCAGTTGAAAAGGGAACATCAAACCCCAATTGGAACACAACAGCCATCTTCTACCGATCCAAGCCTGAACAGCCCATTGTGATTGAGGTGAGGCGAAAGATGGCATTATTTCACTTTGTTGGTAACATTTATTTTATTTTTTTTATTTATTTTATTTTGTTTATTTATTTTGTTTATTATTTTTTTTATTTATTTATTTTATTTTATTTTTTTTTTTTTTTGGGTGGGGCCAGCTTTATCCTTCTATATACAGTAAATGTTGTCATTCACAAATTATAACAAAAGCAGACACCTCAATATTTCCCTCACTGCTAATCATACTGGTCTCACATCTCTCACTGTGATGTCTACAAAAGTTTTTATAAACTGCCATGAAAAAATAAGATCCTGTCATAGACCAGTCTTTATCAGAGTATATTTCTTCCTCTTCTGTACCCACTCACACATGTTATGTCATCCCTATAGAGTTCTCACCACTAAGCAGATGCATACTCACCTTGTACATATATCTGCAGCATCATGCATATGCTTATTCAGTGAATCTTTTTATATTCTTTCCTGAAGTCTATTGAAGCCCC
>NC_087151.1:32152692-32235192 GCF_035594125.1 Scylla paramamosain | reverse complement strand
ACTACATTATAGCTAAACACTGTTCACATGTTTTCCTCAATCTTGTATGTTATATCTACTCTGTCTTGATATACTATGACTTCTACTTCATCATGCTTTATTGCTCTTCACAGACTTTTGAAATAATATTGCTGTTTGTTGTTTTTACTTGGAATATTGTGCTTTTCTCTCTTTTTTCCTTTTTTTATTAGTTGTCCATACTCATTTTTGCTTTCTTTTTGTAGCTGAAAATATACATTATAGCTGTGCTAGAATTATAAGAGAGTATTGGCTTCTCTTACCAGGATCAAACTCCACCTTTTAGCTCAAGCCAAGCACTGTACTGCAGAGATACCCAATGTGAGAACATGGTGTTTCTTAAGGGCTGGTCCATTTTGGCTATAAATTATTTCTAGACTCTTGGACTCACCATATTAACTCTTTTATTTCCCCAGGACTAAATATTGCTCCATGCTTTCAATACTTAATCCAACATTTATAGTGAATCTGCTATGTAGTACCAATGGGTTTTCTTACTAGTCACATTCATGAGTATGCCCACAGTATCCCTTAGCAGTGTCCCTTACCTGTTCATGCTCTTGGATTGTTCCAATCCTGATGCAGGAGCTTGGCTATGTAAATGATTTGAATATTTTTGCTAGTGTCTCTCTCTCTCTCTCTCTCTCTCTCTCTCTCTCTCTCTCTCTCTCTCTCTCTCTCTCTCTCTCTCTCTCTCATCAAACACTTCCAACCCAGCTTATCTTGTTATGTTTTATTTTTATCATTAGTGTGTGTGTGTGTGTGTGTGTGTGTGTGTGTGTGTGTGTGTGTGTGTGTGTATTCATTAGTCCTCCACTTTCTTGCTTTTTTATTGTTTTATTTTTTTATTTTATTTTATTGTGTGAGTGTGTGTGTGTGTGTGTGTGTGTGTGTGTGTGTGTGTGTGTGTGTGTGTGTGTGTGTGTGTGTGTGTGTGTGTGTGTGTGTGTTTAGGGCATATGAACCTCTAATTGATGCCCAAAGTTTAAAGTGAAAATTGCCAGTTAAATACTTATTAACCAGTATACTCGTAGATTTAATGCAGAGTATAATTATTATTGTCATCAGATTTAGTAAAAATAGACTGTAATCATATGGACATGATTTCCTATGACAAGAAAGTAAACAATTTCAAAATAGATACTTTTTAGTGTTATGGAGCTTAGTTACTTAAGTTTATTTATTATAAGTTTTGTATTCTTTTATACTTGCATAACTTCTGCAGCTTTTACAAGATGGGATATATATATATATATATATATATATATATATATATATATATATATATATATATATATATATATATATATATATATATATATATATGTTACAGTCAATACCTGAATCCAGACAATTTGTAAAGTGACTTATTTTTTCAGGCAATTTGTGAACTGCCTGGTTAGGTTAGGTTAGGTTAGGTTAGGTTAGGTTAGGTTAGGTTAACCTAACCTAACCTAACCTAACCTAACCTAACCTAACCTAACCTAACCAGGCAGTTCACAAATTGCCTGAAAAAATAAGTCACTTTACAAATTGTCTGGATTCAGGTATTGACTGTAACATATATATATATATATATATATATATATATATATATACCAATGTATTAGAGAATTTTCAGAAAGATGTATTTGCTAAAGGAAAGAGAAATTAGAAAATATGTAGTTAATGGTAATTATCCCATGCACATTTTTTATACAATTACTTAAAAGGTATTCTCCCTATTCTGTACTTTTTTTTTTATGGACACCAGAATTTTTTTTTACCACAGTGCATGTGCCAACATTGTTTTTGTTATCATGTCATCTGACTGAGGCAATGAACTGTGTACTAAAAACGGTAGATTTTCATAGAATTTTGTAATTGTCTAAGCTTAAAATCATTGCTGCAGATAACATTGTGACTCATCCTATATTTTTATACCAAACTAGAATGTGAGGCCTCTGTGAGGAGTGTCCATGTTTCTACCAAGTAACCAGATAAGGCTGCATCACAAACACAGTTTCATTGATATCTACTGGTCTTTAATGTCATTGATCTTGGGAACACATTATATCTGCATTGCATGGTCAGAGAATTAGAGAGCTAATACTGTGATGCACGTAGTGTTGAAGTATACATAATAATAATACTTTATTACATTGTGAGTTTCATTTCCCTTTGAACCTTAACGTGGATTTGCCAACTGGAGAAAATTAAAAAAGAATGAGATAAAAATAACATTTATGCACCTGATTCAGACTGTCTCATCTGCTGAATATGTTTCTTCAAGATTCGGTTTTGGGATGAACCTTAAAAACAGCTCACAACGCCAGCAGCCATGCTTCACAAGGCGAGGTACTATCGCCACGGCCACGAACTTGCACATAAGGCACATTTGTAGCTAACTTCTCACGTAATAATCATGGAATCTGCCAGGGTAACAGCAGGACCTGAGTTGGGTCAACATGCTAGTTAAATTAGTTACGTAATTAACTAGCGATAAGTAATATTAAACTATAAACGCGCACCCGCTTTCAACTAAACAGCTATCTTATCTATGTACCGTATGAACAGCTTTGAAAATGGCGACTGCAGATATGTATTCATAAGTGAAATATGTAATGATTAAAGTACGATAAGTATTTTCAAAGCTAATTAACATGAATCAATAACGGTGGCCTATTCTGTCATTAATCTTCAATTTTACAAAATTTTAAATTAGCATTTGCACGTGATATAACACTACGTTTATTGATTTTTGCACATCATTTAAGATAATTCTTAGACTAATATAATGCATATTATTATCGTTGTAATACTATATATCTGATACCATAAAAGTTACTGAAAACTCAAGTCATGAAGTAAAACTAGCAAAAAACGTGCTAGGCACGTGTTTATATGGAACAACAATTATCTTATGCTATTTTGATATGAAACTAAGTTAATGGCAAAATAACTACTTGAATATATATATATATATATATATATATATATATATATATATATATATATATATATATATATATATATATATATATATATATATATATATATATATATATATATATATATATATATATATATAGTTAGTTCCATGCACAGTGCATGTGTCCTCGTTAAAGTAAGGGGCGTGACCAAACAGATGTCAACGAGTAAATAACTCCGCCCTGTCTGCCGCTCTCTTCCGTGCATCTTTCTCTATGTTACTAGCCTAACAGACAGTGTATTTTGTTAATATTCATGGATATACATATTAACAAAAATTTGTGATGAAAATTTTCTGCCGTCCAAAAATCTGGAACTGAAATCCAGGGCTAGTGACGTCCTTTACAGGAACAATAGCCATTACTGGCTGCCTGGCAACCTTGCACGTGACTGCGCCCCCTGCCCGCGTGCTCAGCTGCAGTGCAGTGCCGGCCGCTCTGTCTAAGTATTGAGATTTGCTCTGCTATCCCCTGCCCCTGAGCGTCATGGCTGCCTCCTCCCACGATAAGTACTGCACACCATTGGCCTCCAGATATGCCTCCAAGGAGATGACATACAACTTCAGCGATGCCAAAAAGTTCAGCACCTGGAGGAAGCTGTGGACGCTGCTGGCCAAGGCTGAGCAGGTGTGTTGGTCGTGTGCCGGGTAGGGGGTGCCATGGATCATATCGCCACACACGTATATGATAAGTGATCACTTAAATATCTTGTTCATATTAAAGCCTGTCTCAGTTGCCCATGAACTTTTGTGTCCGCATTTTCGAATTGTTTGTAGTCAGGGGCCTGCATGGCCAGAGGGCCTACAGAGTTGGTTAGCCCTGCAGATGGAAGTTGGTATGGTTTAATTCTTTCAACAGAAATCACGACTTGCAATGACGTCAAATAGAAAAGAAAAATAGGAATACAATACGTATTTGAATTTTGAAAAATTGGTATCCAGGCACTCAACAAGCCTCAGGGTTAGGTTTGCTGTAGTTTGGTTAGGTTCATTTAGGCTTCGTTTAGGTTAGGTTAGATTAGATTAGTTTCTTGAACTACGAGTAATGCAAGTTTCTTTTGCTCAAAGATTAGTGCCTTGCAGGGTTGGGTTATATTTAATGTAATTTCATCTAATTTCTCTACTGATTTGTCATTTTTTAGATCATTCAGATTGTTTAGATTTCATTGACCTCCAGATATTTACAACTAACAAAAATAGCATAATATATATCAAGAAAATCACATAATCCATAAATATGTAAAACTGTAGCATAATAGTATGCCTAGAGCAGAGGTTCTCATACATTATTACTTAATGGTGCACTAATGATATATCTTGGACCTTGACAGCACACCAACTCTACAGTCAGTGTAGTGTATACCTATCCATGAAAATGACGCGATGCACTTCTGTGCCACAGCACAGTTTGAGAGTCACTGGTGTAGAGTCTTGGATTTGTGTATATAAGTAGAGCCATGTTTGGAGTCAGTTTTAGGGATTACTAGGGACAGGTGTGGAGCTATGATCCCACAATGATCCAAGGCCCAAAGACTTTGGTATTCTCCCATTGATTCTCCACCATTTACTTAAATGAAGCTTGTTCTAGGCTGTAACTTGCTTGCTTGTAGTACTCCAGGGTATCTATGGTGTGCTCAGGGTGTTGCAGAGAAACTCAGTGGTAACACAGTAGTAATACAAAGGCTGCCATATATTAACAATAAACTGTGGTGATACAAAGAGCACTGGCCTGCCGAGTCTGGGCCCGAGGCTACCCGAGACTTGACAGACAAGCATAAGAAGCGTAAGAAGGTGACAGACACAGTGTGGGGTTGTGTCTGAACCGGGACAAGCAACTGGTAGGCTTTTTTGACAAATATTTTTGGAGTGGAGAAAATTAGTATTTTTTCACTCAACATATTGTGGATGCCATGTACTGCCAGGCAATGAAGCCTATTTTTGTAGATTTAGAAATAACAGGGTCTCCTTAAGAGATGCAAATACCCTGCATTATTGCATTATAGCTTGACACGTGCCAACACACACGGTACGACTCAGAGCACCATAGCTAAAATCATCTTTACAAATTATCTACAAGCACAAGGTGATCAAGAAGGCTTATGAAACAGCCAAGACTCAGAAAACATGCTAGAAAGCATCATTAAAGGCTCTTCTCATGTGAGTCAAGACGGTGTCTGCCAACTCATTGCCGGCTTGTCACCAGCCTCACCGTCACCTCCACCACCACTTGCTTTGCCACTCCCTACACCACCATTCTCTACCACCACCCACTTTATTACCACCTACTTCACCACCAACTGCAGCATCAATTACATTGCCACACAAGACATCTGTGCAATTTTGACAAAAGTTTCTTCACAGAGTTGTGAAGGCGGGCTTATACCAGTTGCAATCCTACACTATCTATGCAATGCACATGATGTAAAGCCATGTGGCTCCCAGTCACTACAGTACTTTTTAAAATAAGGGTATTCACACCAGATGCAATGTTAAGCTTGCTGTTTTTTTTTTTTTTTTTTTTTTTTTTTTTATGTAGAAGGGACACTGGCCAAGGGCAACAAAAATCCAATAAAAAAAAGTTCACTGAGATGCCAGACCCAATAAAGGCTCCAAAGTGGCAGTCAAAAATTGAAGGATAAGTGTTTTGAAACTTCCCTCTTAAAGGAATTCAAGTCATAGGAAGATGGAAATACAGAAGCAGGCACGGAGTTCCAGAGTTTACCAAAGAAAGGGATGAATGACTGAGAATACTGGTTAACTCTTCCATTAGAGAGGTGGACAGAATAGGGGTGAGAGAAAGAAGAAAGTCTTGTGCAGCGAGGCCATGGGAGGAGGGGAGGCATGCAGTTAGCAAGATCAGAAGAGCAGTTAGCATGAAAATAGTGGTAGAAGACAGCTAGAGGTGCAACATTGCGGTTATGAGAGAGAGGCTGAAGACATTCAGTTAAAGGAGAGGAGTTGATGAGACGAAAAGTTTTTTATTCCATCCTGTCTAGAAGAGCGGTATGAGTGGAACCCTCCCCAGACATGTGAAGCATACTCCAAGCATGAATGGATAAGACCCTTGTACAGAGTTAGCAGTTGAGGGGGGTGAGAAAAACTGGCAGAGATGTCTCAGAATGCCTAACTTCATAGAAGCTATTTTAGCTAGAGATGAGATGTGAAGTTTCCAGTTCAGATTATAAGTAAAGGACAGACCAAGGATGTTCGCTGTGGAAGCAGGGGACAGTTGTGTGTCACTGAACAAGAGGGGATAGTTGTCTGAAAGGTTGTGTCAAGTTGATAGATGGAGGAATTTGAGTTTTTGAGGTATCGAACATTACCAAGTTTGCTCTGCCCCAATCAGAAATTTTAAAAAGATCTGAAGTCAGGTGTTCTGTAGCTTCCCTGTGTGAAATGTTTACTTCCTGAAGGGTTGGATGTCTCTGAAAAGATGTGAAAAAGTGCAGGGTGGTATCATCAGCATGGGAGTGGACAGGACAAGAAGTTTGGTTTAGAAGGTCATTGATAAATAATAATAAGAGAGTGGATGACAGGACAGAACCCTGAGGAAAACCACTGCTAATAGATTTAGTAGAACAGTGACTGTCTACCACAGCAGCAATAGAACAGTCAGAAAGTAAACCTGAGATAAAGTTACAGAGAGAGAAGGATAGAAGCCGTAGGAGGGTAGTTTGGAAATCGAAGCCTTGTGCCAGACTCTTAAAAGCTTTTGATATATCCAAGACAACAGCAAAAGTTTCACCAAAATCGCTTAAAGAGGATGACCAAGACTCAGTAAGGAAAGCCAGATCACCAGTAGAGCGGCCTTGACGGAACCCATACTGGTGATCAGATAGAAGTTTGTGAAGTGATAGATGTTTAAGAATCTTCCTGTTGAGGATAGATTCAAAAATTTGAAATTAAACCAATAGGACGGTACTTTGAGGGATTAGAACGGTCACCCTTTTTAGGAACAGGCTTAATGTAGGCAAACTTCCAGCGAGAAGGAAAGGTAGATGTTGACAGACAGACAGCTGAAAGAGTTTGACTAGGCAGAGTGCAAGCACGGAGGCACAGTTTCGGAGAACAATAGGAGGGACCCCATCAGGTCCATAAGCCTTCCAAGGGTTTAGGCCAGCAAGGGCATGGAAAACATCTTTGCAAAGAATTTTAATAGGTAGCATGAAATAGTCAGAGGGTGGAGGAGAGGGAGTAACAAGCCAAGAATCGTCCAAGATAGAGTTATTAGCAAAGGTTTGAGCGAAGAGTTCAGCTTTAGAAATAGATGTGATAGCAGGGGTGCCATCTGGTTGAAATAAAGGAGGGAAAGAAGAAGCAGCAAAGTTATTGGAGATATTTTTGGCTAGATGCCAGAAGTCATGAGGGGAGTTAGATCTTGAAAGATTTTGACACTTTCTGTTAATGAAGGAGTTTTTAGCTAGTTGGAGAACAGACTTGGCATGGTTCTGGGTAGAAATATAAAGTGCATGAGATTCTGGTGATGGAAGGCTTAAGTACCTTTTGTGGGCCACCTCTCTATCATGTGTAGCACGAGAACAAGGTGTTAAACCAAGGTTTGGAAGGTTTAGGTCGAGAAAAAGAGTGAGGAATGTACGCCTCCATGCCAGACACTATCACCTCTGTTATGTGCTCAGCACACAAAGACAGGTCTCTGACACATATGCAGTAGTCATTCCAAGGAAAATCAGCAAAATACCTCCTCAGGTTCCCCCAACTAGCAGAGGCAAAACACCAGAGGCACCTTCGCTTAGGGGGGATCCTGAGGAGAGATTGGAGTGATCATACAAGATACAGATATGAGATTGTGATCGGAGGAGCCCAACAGAGAAAAGAGGGTGACAGCACAAGCAGAAGGATTAGAGGTCAGGAAAATGTCAAGAATGTTGGGCGTATCTCCATGACAGTCAGGAATACGAGTAGGGTGTTGCACCAATTGCTCTAGGTCGTGGAGGATAGCAAAGTTGAAGGTTAGTTCACTAGGATGGTCAGTGAAGGGAGAGGAAAGTCAAAGCTGGTGGTGAACATTGAAGTCTTCAAGAATGGAGATCTCTGCAAAAGGGAAGAAAGTCAGAATGTGCTCCACTTTGGAAGTTAAGTAGTCAAAGAATTTCTTATAGTCAGAGGAGTTAGGTGAGGGGTATACAGCACAGATAAATTTAGTCTGAGAGTGACTCTGTAGTCGTAGCCAGATGTGAAGACACTTTGGGTCATTGTCAGAAGGGCAGTCCGACCTGGGGACATTTGTGGTCCCCTCCCCAGATGGGGACTCTGAAGCTGGTGTAGGAGTCGCCATGATAATTTTGAAATTTTGAGTGAATGGTGTGTGTGTGTGTTATTAGGTGCTTGTAGTTTTTTATGGAGGAAGAGAGTTGTCTTTAGAGGGCAGGCTGTGGCTGCCCCCTTGTGTTGTAAGACACAGAGGGAAACGTTCAGTGAGGTCACAGCTGGGTTTAATGATAAGTTCACAGCACCCCCTGATCCAGTGCTTTAGACCTCACTGGGAGTAATTATCATTTTGGCAGGTGCCTACTGCCTCCTCCAAATTGTCACTCACGTAACAGTGATTTTTCCAAGTATAGCTCGGCTGATGCATGTGCATCCCGAGTAACTTGTGAGTCACTCTAGGCAACAAGGGAAGAGAAGGTGAACATTGCTTGTTATGGAGCAACTTCTAGAAGAAGTACAAAAATACGAGTGCTTGTATGTTGGTCTTGCTAGCAGCAATAGCTCCTCCTCCTCCTCCTCAAGAGACCATAGAGTAGCACCTCATAATGCTGCAAATGCACTGAGCTACTAAGTGATATGACAGTTGATGTGAGGACCGTTTGATAGCATAGCATTGCTTGTAGTGTGAATATTCATGTTGCAAGCACCACCAGCATCGCAGCCAGTGTGAACCCACCCTGAAACCTCTGCCTGATACAAATGACATTTTCTTCACAGTATTGCTTTTTCAGCTACAAAAGCTGCTTGAGACACAGAAGAGCCCAGTATGGCCATGCAGGAACACTATCCATGACAAGGTCTGACGTTGGAGACTCCCTCCCCTTTGACTGATCAATACCCAGTCACCCCAACTCCAACCATTTATTGACTTTTTGATTCCCATTTTTCTAACACATAATCTAGTCATTCATTAACTTCCCTTTTAACCCTCTTGTGATTTACTGACCCACTTTCAATCCCCAGGTGATTAATCAATCCAATGGATGGTCATGTCAATCCCTGGAAGCAGCACTGACCTCTTTGAGAACTACTGATTTAGATTGTTATTTCTTGTATTTTGAACCATTGCTTGATATTCTAGTCACTGCCAAGAAAAGATGCTAAAATTCTCAATTGGTGTCAGCATTTGTGCACCATTCAAGAAGTTTGATCCATTTGCATGGGAGAGCAGAGCAGTGTTAATATCTGACCTGGCAACTCAAGATAAGCTGTAACCTTGGGCACACTCACACCTAAATGGTTTTAGTATGCAAGGTGTACTCGTAACATGAGTTTCTGTGGATATTGCTTGGTGTGAAAGTATGTACAGCTTATTCTAAGTCGAAAATGTTCTATGCACATATGCATTTTGAGGCCTTGTTTAGCCATGGTATGAGATTCAAGTGTAGCCTGGTGACAGATATAACAGCAGGGCTGGCATGATAACCATAATTGAAAAATACCATATCCACATACTCCACATTACTTTTAAATTATGCAATACAATCTGAACATATTCATTGTCATTGTCTCAGCAGGATCTGCATGTGATTGACTTGTAATCAGCTGATTTGCTGCTAGTCTTGTTCCTTCCCACTCCTTGCCTGGGCAGACAGTGCATGGTGCCATGCAGCCTATTATTTTATTTGTTGTTTATTACACTATACTGTCATTGTGTAATGTTTATTGGTAATCGGTATCAGTCCGTTATTGTCACGCATCTTGTCACGGGATACTGTAAACCACCAAGACTTGGTAGAAATCATGACAATTATTCAGTTTCACCAATGGACATCCAGGTCTATGCATCCTGCCATGAATACCCGAACAGCCCAGCCATTGTATCTGTTACCAGGCCACACTTGAATTTCAAACAACAGCTAAACAAGGCCTCAAAATGCATATATGCATAGAACATTTTCCACTTAGAATATCCTGTACTTTCACCTCTGGCAATATCAGCAGAAACTTGACTGTTAAGTGGTAAGGTTTTTTTGTGAGTGCATTCCCAAGTTGACTTCCACAAGTTACTGTTACATATCCTTTCATATCACCTTCCATTTGCTACTGAAATACATATTACTGGTGACAAAATAGAGTATGTGGTTTGCCTTGTACTGAGGAATAAAAATATTTAGAAATAATAGTACTACTGGAGTTAAGAGAGAGAATTGTGTACTTGTGGGTCAAGAGGTTGAATGGGTGTGTTTAGTAAGGAAGTGAAAGAATTTTCTAAACTACAGTCTAACAGTACTAAACTATAACTTTAACCTGCCTTCCTGGCCCTCCCAAAGGTGTACTAACCGCTGTGCATCAGCTTCTTGGTTATGCAAGCTGAACTAATTGTTACGCCTCAGTCTTGGCATTGTAACATTGAAGGGCTTTTCAAGACTAGATTTAACCAAATATGACATCTTAACTCAAGCCAGAGACTCCATGACAATTGCAAAACCAAGATAACCGATTGTCATGAACAGTGACTTACCTCAGTGGCAGTTGGCAGGATTACTGGCATCATGCAACTAAATGAAGGCTGTACCTATAGATGCAGTGAAACCCTCATATCAACAGTAGATTTATATTTGTTTATAGCACTTGGGTGTCAGGCTCAAGTGGCACTAGCAGATAATCTTCAAAGTATTCTAATGGGGTTTACCTCCCTGCCTTAGATATTGTAACGTTTAGTTGGATGCACATTATTTTTAAAAGCCATTTGCTATTGACTCATGACACCCAACACGCTGCACAGCGTGTTGTGTTTTACTATACATGGAGCAAGCAAGGTGGCATGCCATGTGTCACAACCAAAGGCACATTTTTGTTGTCATGTCCAAGATCACACTTGCCTTCAAAATGTGATCTTCAGTGAAACCAAGATGGCGTGTTTTTGTTGTCAAGATTTCAGCGATCTTGCTTTGAAGACACCAGGTAGAAACCAAGACCGATCTTCGATAAATCCGTAGCACACTCCTGAGGTGTCTTGGGATGATTTTGATGCGTAAATAGAAGTAATATGGTGGTCCCCAAAGAGTAAGTACTTCTGTTATTGATGAAAATAACTAACTTATAGTTTCTTAAAGACAATAGATGATATATGATCTCAAGAAGAAAAATATAACATTATATTCATGGCAAGATAAGGGTAGATAAGGAGTTAAACATGAATTATTTGTAAATATGAAGTATTTCCTAAGAAAATAAATTTCTTAAAGAAAATAGATAACATGATCTCAAGAAGAGAAAGATAATGTTAAGTAGTCTAGGAAAAGATAAATGAGAGAATATAGGAAGCTAAGTCAGCAGAGCAGATAAGGAGTTAAAGATGAATTATGTTATAAATATTAAACATTTCTTAAGTAAATTTTTGTAGTATAATGATACAAAGGTATAACTTCATATAGTCTATCTGACCTAACTCTACCAGCAGGCCCAAGAATTTGATTAAATGGAAATTGGGTAATTTTCTAGTTCTTTCCTACCCTTATTACTGGTCTATTCTCTTCCATCCTTTTACATATACCTTTAGATACAACTAAAACGTAAATATAAGATGGGGAAGAAGGGGTCCAGGGAGTTAAAGCCTCCCTGGTTAGGTTAAGTTAGGTTAGCTAATGTTAAGTTAGATCACTGTTCTTAAGGGGGTCCAGGAGGGGCTAACATGTGTAGCCAAGGTGAAGAGAGGGAAGTCAGCCACTGGGTACTTCTTTATTTAGTGACAGGTTTTGCTATTTTCGGCAAAGAAATACTTTTGGCATTTATCAGTTAGCTTTTACACATAGCCAATTCATATCTTAATGTTGAATGCATTGTCAATGCACTACGTTTTGTAGCTTTTATAAAAATGTATATATGGTTTTCAGTTCTTATTTCAGCCCTTTCCAAGAAACTCGGTTTTTTGTTGTCAGTACCAAGAAGGGGCCAAGACCACACTTCAAAGCCAAGACCGACCTTGGGTGACAAAAACGCTCCTTAAATCTGGGCAGTGGGCATTTCATGGTGGTGACACACACTGACGCGCCTCAGTTGGATTCTCACAAGGAAGGACAGTGGAACTTGCTCATCACTCATAGCAAACCAAAACATTTAGTGGACCTGCAGGAACATTCAGCTGTTCATTGAACTCTTGAAAGAGCAGTCCATACCTGTGACAAGTTAGAAATAAAAACTATAGGAGCAAGGCAGTGAGGAGTGCAAGTCTAGATGCAAATTATAAAATGAATTCACAAGCATTCTGATGTAGTTCTTAAAATCATTGTGGCATTCTCTTTCAAGTTCGGTGAAAATTTGTGTAAAACTTGCCTTTACACTGTGCCTGGAAATCCATTCCTTGCACCAGGACTTCCTATTCTTCCTCTTTTTTTTTTTCCCTCCACAAGCTGCCTCCACAATGCACCACAAAAGTGCCTCTCGATGGGTAGTGCTGATGGTGATTGCATACATACATACAACAGCTTTGGCAGATCAGCAGATGCTACTGGCTAGCGTGCAGCATGGCAGTACACTGGGCAGTGTCCCATCCTCTATGTAGTGTAGACCTTTACGCCCCCCCCCACCCCCTCCTAGACCTGCTTCACGTTGCACAGCATGAGGCATAGTGTGGACGCGTCTTAAGACTGAACCTTTTTTGGAGCAGTAAATTGTTTAAATTCTGCCAGTTTTCATTCCATTGCTTTTGTCATAAAAACCGTATTGATAAGATGAATTTTTTAGGTATGTAGGTACACATATTCCTTTGTGTGAAAGGGCTGACTGTAATATCAGTCACTTAGAAAAGATATTTAATTATTTTTCTAAGGTCTGTACTTTAAAGAAATTTTTCCAGATTTTTTCAAGACCTCTTGACATCACTAGTGAGGCTGTTTAAAAAAACACAAGAATTATATGGAACAAAAAAAAGTCCACAGATCTGAAGGAAGAGTTTAATATTCTAGAGATAAAAGGAAAAAAAATAAAGTGTTGTATTATATGAACTAATATCTGTAAACTTCATGAATTATGTAATATAAATCTTATTATGTAGATGATGTTAGTGATTATTCATCCTAAACTGTTCTAAATAATTGAAGAAATGCATCTGATAGGAGCTGGGGCTGCCCATTACGGATGAACAAATCAAGGAAATGGAGGCCAACCAGGACACAGTGGATTATGACCGTGCTGCCAGAGAAGAAAAGGAGACCCGGCATGATGTGATGGCTCATGTGCGTACGTTTGCTGCTGTTTGCCCCACTGCAGCACCAATTATTCACCTAGGAGCTACCTCCTGCTATGTAGGAGACAACACGGTAGGTAGGAAAGAGAGAGATGCAGTGTTATTTTACAGCACTAAGGTATTTGATTCCAGTTATTTCAAAGTATGGAGTTTCTCATTGATGATATAAATGCAATATTTGAATATTAGTAAATTTACATTAAAATGCAATTTTTTATTTTTTTTTCCTTATTTGTCTGTTTGATAAAAGTACAGTTATAATTTTGTGGATTCAAATTGTTTTCTTTACAGGATTTGATTCTTCTGCGTGATGGCTTTGATATACTGCTGCCCAAGGTGGCTCGTTGCATCCACCGGCTGGCAACCTTTGCCAAGGAGTACAAAAGTTTGCCCACACTTGGTTTCACACACTTACAGTAAGGCTTTTATGCATTAAAACTTTCTTTTGAAATTACCTTGTTGTCATGATTTTTCCTATTTTGTATTAAATAGCAGATATTCAGTTAACAGAACTGAACACTTCAGTATCTCTTACTATTGTACAGTCAATATCTGGACATATTTTCTTTTACCAAATGCTGTCCAGTTCCTTTGTTCTGTTGCTAGCCTACAAAACATACTGCACACCTTCAAAGATGGAGACTGCAAAATTCCAGATAAAGTTGATCATCTCAAAGTTGTCTCAATTGGAAACTTTACTTATTAGTTCATATCTCTAAGGTCACAGCCTTGTTTTGTGCTGATCATTTCTTGGATGTAAACCGTGCAAATACTTGTAACTAAGGATTACAGTTCTTGCTTTTTTTTTTTTTTTTTTTTTTTTTTTTTTTTTTTTTTTTTTTTCCTGGATGAAATGATGAAAAATTGAGATCACCACCAAGAACAGAATAGGAACAAAAAGGAGAATAATTATTTGATGGTATTAAATAACTTTTTGTATCAGTCTACAGCCTGAGGATAACAATTACAGCCATTATACAGAAACCCAAATAATGCCATGAAAGTGACGTGCAGTGTAATCACTGAAAGTTGTAGAGGCTAAGATGTACAACTGCAATCAATGAAAGTAGCACGCAAGATAAAGCAAACTAGTTTCACAGTACTGAAGTACATTTCAATTGGAAAGTAGGCCTGATATCAAGATGTGGCTGAAGAAGCATTTTTTTTTTTTTTTTTTTTTAATATCTACCAATCATTCCATCACTGGAATTCAGGATCTATCTGCCAATCTTATTTTTTTCCTGCAGAAAAAGAAAAAATAGAAATAATAATAAATAAATAAAATAAATAATAATAATTAAACTAAAAGGACATCTGCCTTCTAATTTCATATTCAACTTCACTTATATAGGTTGCAGTCTATTTTAACAAAATTGTTATAGAAAACTGGAAGTAATTAAGCTTTTGTCAAAAGAAGTACTTTACATATCAGACTGAAGATTTAATGGTGATGTTTTCACAGGCCTGCTCAGCTGACTACTGTGGGAAAGAGGGCCAGTCTGTGGTTACAAGACTTGGTGATGGATGAAAGGGCTCTCGCAAGGGCCCGGGATGATCTGAGGTTCCGTGGGGTCAAAGGAACTACTGGCACACAGGCTTCGTTCCTGCAGTTGTTTGAAGGTAAAATTTGTTTAACTGGAAAAAAGAATTAAAGTTTAGCTTTACTGACTCTCTCTCTCTCTCTCTCTCTCTCTCTCTCTCTCTCTCTCTCTCTCTCTCTCTCTCTCTCTCTCTCTCTCTCTCTCTCTCTCTCTCTCTCTCTCTCTCTCTCTCTCTCTCTCTTGCCGGTCAGTATCATAGGCTATTCCTGCTTTCACATCATTGTTTTCCCCTCCTTTTTATATTTTGTTTCTTCAGGAAATATTTTTTACACTTCCATGAAAATTTGGTAAATTGTATATCAGTATTTCTTGCACTATTATCAGTCCACCTTTATCTTTCGTCTTTTAGAAATGCAATCATATTAAATAAGGAAAGTAATTATTCTAAATTACATATCTTCTAGGTGTCCTGATTATAAGCATTTTCCAGTTTAAAAAGAGCAGCACATGCTTGTAATTTTCCATACATTTTTTCTTGTTGCAATTCAAGTGCTATTGTGTAGCAGGATCAGCTAAGCATATAGATAGGAAGAAGGGTCTTTTGTTTATAATTTATAACAATTCATCTTAAATACTTTTACAAAATGTATTGCATTTTAATGTTTCCAGAAATGCCATAATAATAACAAATATGAATAAGAAACATGTCATACAGGAAATGAGGAGAAGGTGAAGAGGCTGGATGAATTGGTCACTCAGTTGGCTGGCTTCAAGCAGTCGTACAGTGTGTGTGGACAAACGTACACCCGCAAGGTGGATGTGGAGTGCCTTAATGTTCTTGCTTCTCTTGGTGCCTCAGTTCATAAGGTGAATATTATATATAACTTCCTTTAAATCTTTTGCCTCTAAGCTTATTGAAGAAGCTTCACTTTCAGTGAACTTGTTTTTGTTACAAGAGACTCAGAACCCTCAGAGCCTCCCATACAGCTGTTGCATGTAGCAAAGTAATTATAAGAGAGTGTAACAGAAAGCTGTTAAAACTTGAATGACAGTTGCTTGAATGTATATTGGTAAATGACTTTCCATGTATAATGACTTGAGCTTGCTAAAAGGTCTTGCAAAAGTGACCATCAAATAGAAAATTTTTTATGATGCAATAAACTGTCCTCTTCCTCAAATAGCTTGTTGTATTATGGGTGCACTATATGTTGTGAACATTTTGGCATTCAGTGAATCAATCTCTTGTTAGCACATATTGTATCACTGACAGACAAGGCTTCTTGATATCACTGAAGAAATTTGCTAAGATTTTATTGGTACATTCTTGAGTGTTGAATGTAGTGGGATACAAAAGATGAGAGTTTTAGTTTGAGAGGAAAGGAAGAAAGGGGAATGAAAGGATTAAAGCATGCAAGAGCTAGAAGTAATTGAGACTTCAATGATGGCCATCCTCAGGAGATGGAGCTAGGGACAGGTATCAGGTAAAGATCAAATAATTTTTATTTCTAGGTTGTAGATTCTTTACTCAATATATTATTGGAAAGGAATTTCTTGCTTTGAAAGTTATTGGGAACAGTTACTGAGTTTTTAATTTTAAGGCTGAGAGTATTTATTATAACTTGCATTTCAGATCTGCACAGACATCCGCATCTTGGCCAACATGAAGGAGATTGAAGAACCTTTCGAGTCAAGTCAGATTGGTTCCAGTGCCATGCCTTACAAACGCAATCCTATGAGGAGTGAGAGGTGTTGTGCCTTAGCTCGCTTCCTTATGTCCCTCCCTGCCAATGCCCTCAACACTACTGCTACTCAGTGGATGGAGCGCACTCTTGATGATAGTGCCAACAGGTTAGGGTTTAGCAAACTTTCGTCAACATCATACACTGTCCATACTATTGTTGGGTGACAGCAAAAGTAATTTTCTTGTGCAAAAAGAAAAAGAATTTGAAGTACAAAAGGTCTACTTCACTTCTAATCTGTGCTGTCCACAGACGTATCAGCTTGGCAGAGTCCTTTTTGACAGCAGACAGCCTACTAACCACTCTTCAGAACATCGGTGAAGGACTGGTGGTTTATCCGAAAGTGATCCAGCGTCACATCTCTCAGGAACTGCCCTTTATGGCTTCAGAAAACATCATCATGGCCATGGTTAAAGCTGGTGGCAACAGGCAGGTCAGGAGAAATAGTATGATTTGTGATTCAGCCAGGCTGATATCCCCTTTCATTGTATATATTCATATGCATTCCTTACATTCTTTACACTATCTCAAGATATTGTGTGTTTGTATAATTTTATACTGGGACATATCTCAGGTGGGATGGAACAACATTGCCACCACATTGCATCTCATCAAAGATAACTAATAAAAGCAGCAGAGCCAATTCATTATCTATGGTACACTTTTAAGGGCAATTCAGCTTGGTTTATAGATACTAGGTTATTTTTGAAGATAACATGTCAAGATCTGTTTGTCTTCCCTGTGATGCTCATCTTTTCCTTCAATTTGTGATAGTGGCCAATTTCTCATATTTCATTTCTTTTGTGACTTTTAATATCTTAGTAATCCCTATAATTTCCCATGCAGCTCATTTTTTTTTTTTTTAGGTAAGTCAAAAATACAAAATCCTTTCCCAATGTGATAATTTCTTATTTGAATATTTATATATCAGGAAAATGTTCAGCTCAGCAATGTTAGATATATCTGATTCTTAAAATTCTTAGTCCTTTGACTTGATCACCTCTGTGTGTTAACCCTTTCATTGCTAGGCAAATTTTCTCCTTTAATACCCAATAACTTTTCAGAAACTATTTTTGTGCAAGGATCTCATCAATATTTTTATCGCATAAAAAGTCAATCAATCTGTTTTCCCTCTTCCCTCTCTTACGTCTCATTGAAAATGGTTTTCACCGTGCTAGGAAGGCTAAGGAAAGATAATCATGGAAACAAAAAAGATTAATTGTAACTATAAGGAGCTGTCCTACTAATGCCAGTTTTATTAATTCACCATCTCCTAACCTCAGCAAATTAGCATGTTTAGTGCAAGTGGGCAATATTTTTTTTTATTTTTTGCTATTGCATTTAATGCAGAAAATGAGTAAAAGTGCATGGTAACCTAAACATTTTAGAAATATAATGCAGAAAATGAGTAAAATTGGATGGTAACCTAAAAATTTTAGACATTGTATGTCATGCTGGTTTTAGGATATGAAAATAACTTTGTTGAAAATTAAAAGTGACTGCTGTCATCATAAACAATTGCTGCTTTACTTACACCTTAGATAATGTGTGGCACTCTCTGCATTAGTGAGGTAAGTGACACCTGGGTCAAAATTGAGTTGTCACATGCATTGAACAGTCCAGCCAATGGGAGTGCAGATGAATGACTTTCCTTCTGTATGTCAGTCTTCCTGAGCCAGTACTTATTACTTAATGGAAGGTTTCCTCACTTTTCACATAGTTTTCTTTTTACTTGCCCTTTTTTTGTTAAGCAATCATGGGTGATAATGACTGATGATGCCTTCACCCTCATGAACAAGAAAAAAGCCATGGAATGAGGGAAAATGGAGCCTGTGCCCATTAATATTAAGTTAGCATTCCACAAGGAAATAATTTTAGGAAATTACCTTTTTAACTTCCTTCAAACAAAATTGATCACTGAAGAGGATCTACAATGAGTCATAAGTTCTTACAAGGCACATTAGGTTGTATCATAACTGATAGCCCATGTTCACCACCAAGCTCTCACATAGCTGAAGGATTCTAAAGTATCAGCAAACAAGGTAACATAATATATTTTAATTTTCATCTTACATTATTGAAAACATTACAGCTTGTAAGACAAGCAATACCAATTAGTGACATTCACTTATCCATATGATACATACATATAATGCTGCATTTTGTTTTTGTTTTATTATAAGTTTGATGACAGTAGTATTTCCACAATATTTTGCCTTATTAATGTAAACAATAAGAAAGCAACTTTTGACAGTTCAGAGACAAATGCCAAGCATGGTCACTTACCTCACTTCAGCTATCAGTGCTAGAGTGAAGTAAGTAGTAGTGCAAGTGGATGGGGAGTGGGGGCTTTCAAACACTGTTTTCTCGAGTTTTTATTTGTGCCATTAACCTCATTACAGCAGGAGGGGCCACATATTCCAAGGGTTGGGGCTCTGGTATCTTGCCTATTGTTTGTATCTCTCTCTCTCTCTCTCTCTCTCTCTCTCTCTCTCTCTCTCTCTCTCTCTCTCTCTCTCTCTCTCTCTCTCTCTCTCTCTCTCTCTCCTGGAAATCTTTGGAACTTTGAAGATAGGAAGAAAAATATGCAATGTAGTTGAGTTGTTTATTGATTTTTACAAAGTTTTTAGGACACTTGAACATTTTGTTTCTCGTCATCAGGAATGCCATGAGGAAGTGCGGGTGTTGAGTCAGGAAGCTGCAAACAAAGTGAAGCAGGAAGGTGAAGAAAATGATTTGGTGGAAAGGATTCGAGCATGTCCATATTTTAGTCCAATACACAATCAACTTGACTCATTGTTGGATCCAGCAACCTTCATTGGTCGTGCCCCTCAGCAGGTATGTGAATATCTATGTTGTGCTTAGAACTCAGCATATTTTGAGTCCACTTAATATCCATAATGGTTATTTCCTTTAATGATGGAGATGCGAGTCCAATTCACATATACTTGTGTATAGATTATTAAGGCGTTCCAGACTATAAATCTAGTCATTATTTAATATTACCATAAAACATTGCTTCAAAAGCATCACCTTGCTTTTCTCTGAAAATATTTGACATTTACAACACATAACATCTTGTGATAGTTATTGTTAACTACAAAGAAATCAAAGGCAACATCTTGTGATAATTATTGTAACTACAAAAGAAATCAAAGCCATGATTTTTTAGGTCTGGCAACTACATGGAAGTCAATACCTTGTAGATTAGACTGTGGCACTAACATAGCCTGTGAGGCACTTGAAATGCAATACAGTAACACCTTGACTTTCACAGGTGTAACATTCCAAACCCTCCTGCAATAAGTGAAAATCAGCAAAATAGAAACATATATTTTTTTTTATTTGTATATATTTATTTTATCTTTTTTATATATTTAAGCTTTTATAAACTCTCCCCACACTTAAAAACCTTTTCTACTCAAACACTTTTAAATTTAGACTCAAACTTACTTTTAGACACATCTTTACATACTGAGAAAAAAAAAAAAATCAGTACACTTACCCGTGAGGATACTATAACTTGATTGATAATGATGATGATTAGCTGTGCAACACAGGAATAATGTAAGTCAGTGGTTTTCAAACATTTACTATGATGACACACTAAGAAACAACTAATATTTTTGCAGTGCACCTGCCCTTTTATATATATATATATATATATATATATATATATATATATATATATATATATATATATATATATATATATATATATATATATAATTAGCCACCCTTGATAAATATAAATTACAATTTACAATAGTTTCATTATATGTACACAAATCAAAATCCCATCCAAATTTTCACAGCACACCAAGGAGATAATGGCTTCACACACTTTGAGAATCACTGATTTAGGTCATGACAACGTATAGGAGATGATTATGGCCAAAAGTTCAACACACTGGTGGCACAAGGCAAGGGTTTGCTTAGGAAAACTTATCATACTGCACATTGCCTATTAATAATTTTACACCATCTTCATCCATCCATCCTTTTCCATGAAAATGTAGAAAAGCATTTTGGTGAAAATTTTATTTTAGGTTTAGCTTTGCACTTAAGATAAAGAAGGTATTTTATTCATTGTACTGGTATATCACCATCTCAGTTGTCTGCTGCTCATTGACCTAAATTTCACCACAGATGGTTTGGTAGTTTGGGTGCCAGCTTATACTACCATTATCAGCTAAAAAGCATTAAATTCAAACCAAACTTTGGAGGTTGTCTTATCTGCCAAAATATTCAGTAAGTTGAAACAAGGGTATAGAGCTTTATCTCTATGAATTACAGTAGTGTATTTTTATTTATTAATTTATTAATTTTTAGGCTAGAAAATGCATATTTCACCACAAATAATTAATATCTAAAAAATAAAAATACCTATTGGCCGCAGAAACCTGAGATATACCAAGGAATATGCGATATAAATTTATATATATTAGCCAGAAAAATATGTGATGCATTGAGGGCATGATAGGTGAATCAGCGATAATCAAGGGAATACTGTATTGCATTAATAGCAAAGCATAACTATTTGGCAGGTATTCTCTTATTTTATTTCTACTTTGAGACCAGACCTTGGCTTGCAGATATCCAAACTTTCACTAGAGTAATTTAGTTAGATTCATACTTAAGGCTGAAGTGCAAACTATGTCTTTTTAATACTTGTATTTCATGTATTGGCATACAGGAAGTAATACACAACTTCAGTTTCATTTCAGATTTAAATGTTCAAAGCTGTCAGAATTGATGAGAGAAAATAGATGTGGAAAAATTAACAGACCAGTGTCTAGTACAGTACTTATATAGAAAGGAATGAAAGGAATCCACCTGTGACTATAATTTGGTTACATTGTTAAATTAAGAACTAACACTAACAGTTTATATGACCAGGTGTTCAAACAAGTGATGGATTTATAGAATATGAACACTGCAATTTTAGCTACAAGTTATCTTGTAGCTTGGTATTTCCTGCAGGTCAATTGGTCCCAGTATTTCACATGAGTTGTTGCATAATGCATGTACCATGTATGATATTTCTTTTGCTGCCTGCTTTCCTGAAAACTAAGGTTGAGATCATAATTATTTATAAATGTGAAATTCATTCATACATAGTGAACTTTCAGATTATTACACTATACTTTGGTTAAATGTTGAATTTAAATTTACAAATCCTGCCTCTATAACTGCCCTTCATCCTTTGTTTCATAACATTTGTGCTCATTCATTATAGATTACTGTAAATAATATTTTCACATTTCATCCCTTATATGTATTTTTTATATATCCACTTATTAACTGCTTCTAAAACCTAATGTTGTGTTATTACATAAGATGGAAAGCAGAAAGTTAAGTTTTAGATAATGTTTGCCAACTGCTGTAAGTGACATCAGTTGTGACCAAAGTCACACTTTCATAAGCTTCAAGTTTACTTTCCTCGTACATCATTCACCCTTAAGACCACTTTTCTCCCTCTTATCTCTATAATTAAACATAGATTCATGTACTTCCTCCATTTCTTCTCTATTCAGACACAAACTTTCATTTCTCTCTCTCTCTCTCTCTCTCTCTCTCTCTCTCTCTCTCTCTCTCTCTCTCTCTCTCTCTCTCTCTCTCTCTCTCTCTCTCTCTCTCTCTCTCTCTCTGACACTTTTGTTAACATTCACTTTAAAATTTACCTTTGCCCTTTTGCATGCACTATGGAACACAAAATGGATGAGTTTTTCTATTCTTGCTAGACTAGAAAATATGCATCTAGAATTGTGTTCCACAACTATATACTTATTCCCTCCAAAATACTAAACTTTTTTTCTTTTACAATACCATCCTCAAGTTAAATATCCTTGCATCTTACATCACATCCCATGATGTTCCAAAACTTTCACTTCTCCATTTATCTTTGTGGAAGCTTTTGCATCACCAAAAAAGTTTTGACTCAATTCAGCAATATCTCACCAACAGCAGAAATCATTAAAGCTGTATGATGGTATGCAAGCCATAATCAACAGGGGAGTAGAGTAAAGAGGCACATTAGTACATTTTTTGAGTGGCAGGTCTTCAAACTATGTAATTGCCAGCTGCATAGTAAACAACACATCAAAATTTACTCTTCATTTCTCTACAATATATTTTGGGGCTAAAAAATCAATTTTTATCTAAGAAAACTTTCCTTTATGAACCTGCATTTATGGCTTATGTTTGAAGTTGTAAATGTGTGGCAGGTCTCTCTTGATTATGCCATGACCAGCATATTGGTTCTGTCAGCAATCCAGCCACCAGGATTGTCCCTCTATTCACTGTTGTTAACCTTATTTTATAACTTGTGGTGAGATGGTGTCATTGAGCTCTTGGAGTGCTAATAAGGATACGGAGATGAGATGAAGGCAAAAGGTGAGTTGTCCAGTGATAGTGTGTCACTGCAGCTCAGATCAACAAACCTAATATTTTCTCAACCTTTGATAAGATTAAACAGTTTCTTCCATACCAGTTTTGGTGATTTCTCAAAAATCACTTTGTCTTTGAAATATTGCCCTGAGCTGTTGTGGAGAAAATGTTTACTCGTTGGCCTGTTAAGACAGTGTGACACTTTGGTGCTACTGACTGACCTTTGCCTACTGTTATTCATCTCCATGTTCTAAGATTTCCGTATGTCCATTAGCATTCTCATAGGTCACTAACCTTATCTCACCAATATTTATGAAAATATAGATAGGATAAACAGAGGTGAAACATCATAATACATGGGTGACAGTAATAGTAGTGAGCACATTAGTGACAGATACATGTGCACATGAATGAATATAGCAAGAGAGAGGGGGTGAAGATTAAGATGAAAATTGTTTGGAATGAATGAATGAAAGTTAGGGTTGAGTGGTACAGTGTGCTCCAAGAATTTTAGGGTAGCAGAACAGTTAATATCCCCAAGGTTAGGGTAATAGGGATGGAGAAGCTGTTGGCAACATTGCCTGAGACAGACTACATGTTACAGTTTCTCCATCCCTATTACCCTAACCTTGGGGATATTTCCTGCTCCATTGTGTGGTTATACCAGATATTAGCCTCACCTTGCCATGATGTGTACCAAAATTATTGGAGCCAACTGTACAAACAGCAACATTATATGTTCTCTTGTTCTATATTTTAGTCCATATAGAAGAAAAATTGAATGTAATGGGTATATGAGTGAGGAACATACATGCAATAAAAGTAATAAACTGTGGTAAAAGTAGTTGGGTGACTCAGCAGAGCAGGGAGTATTATCATGGACTTGGTCTTGTAGATTATAGTGTGACTGGTGAAGAGGACTAGATTTGATGTGATAAGGGTAACAAAGTTTAGTTGTGCATGATAGGGCTAAATGTAAAGCAAATGTGGATACATAAATGGGACATGGCTTCAACCTTTGTGGGAGGGTTCACTCTCATGATAGATGGTAAGTTGAAGCTAATCTTTCAGAGGGGCAGCTGACTGATGCACTTGTAAAGTTCTTGAAAGCTCTGAAATTCTTTTATATGTAATACTGATTGCCTTTTATCAAGTAGCTTTGCTCAAAAGTATTTTTGAAAATATTGACAGGAATAGAATGCAAACAAGAATGTTTCTCCCAATTTTTTGTAATGTTGTTGATGGGTACTTTATTATTTTTCTGTTGATAATTTTGAAATCAGTTAGGGCAAGACCAATTAATTGATAAGGTGATTAAAAAGTCTCAAATATAGAAAATTGTGGTTAGTGCAAGAATATTCATTACAAGTGCACCAATCAGCTGCTACTCTGAATAACAGCAGCAGCTGCTTGTAAATTAGCTTCAAGTCTGCAAAAAACAAAAGATGTGGATGAACCCTTCCACAGAGGCTGTAGAGACTACATTCCACTTAAGCGTCATAATGGCTTTACATTTAGCCATATGCAAGACGAATCTTTCTTGCATTTTGATCACTCTTCAAGCCATTTGTCTATCTTGTAGGCTTCTGTCTTACACCCAGTACAGTTAGGCATCATCAACCATTCTTGCTACATTGGCAAGCCACAGTAATAATCCCTGCTCTGCTTGGTGACCCAACTCTTGTCACCACAGTTCCTTATTTCTTATCCTTTATGTTCTGCATACTCTCATACCCATTACATTCGGTCTTTTTTTCTCCCATTCCTGTTCTAGGCCCCACTACACCATCTGTATACTGTCTTTGCAATGAATGCAAACAATTTACATCATCCATTCCTCCCCCTTGTTACTCTTAATAGATGTATAATTGTAACTCTTCCTCCAGGTTGTGGAGTTCCTGAAAAATGAAGTAGATCCAGTGCTGAGCAAGTACGAGGGACAACTAGAAGGGAAGATCACCCTCACAGTCTAGTTTCTTGTGTCTCCAGTAGCTTGCTAATACTATATAATTATACTTTTCATACTGAAGCAAATAAAATTTATGGATGGAATTGATTGGTTATGCATTATTATCTCACTGAAGACATGATATTGAAATTGATGTATACAATTAGCATCAAATGACATTAGAACCACTCGCTAACATGCGCATCACATTGCACAAACTAGCAACTTGCTCCTTCCTACCCTGAAGTCAGCTGGGGAAAAATAACTACACGGCAGTTTTTCAAAGCACAGAATAATGAATTCAGTGCTTGACATATTGACATAGGGAAGAGATCTTTTGTGACTGCTGCTTGCTTTGACTAACAAAATGGTTGTGAACAAACTGAGTTCATATGTGACACCTGGAAAATATACAGACCATGATTACATAGTACAAGTGTTAGAGTTCCAAAAGAATGATGAAACAAATAGAAAAATAAGCCATATAACTATTGCCAATGAAGAAATTGAGTACACTGCTGAAGAAAATGAGGGATGTGCCCCACCATAACCATAGTGGTGAAATCACCCAAAAATGTCTGGCAAGACACACAAAGGTATATAATAAGCTCAGAAAAAAAAAAAGACCCACCAGCACACTTATGGTAAGGCACATCCTTTAGTCACCAACACAGTAAGCAATACTTATATGGCTTATTTTTCTATTTGTTTCACTATTCATATGCAACTAATACTCATATTATGTAATAAGGGTCTATATTTTCTAGGCATCACACAACAGCAGCTCAATATGTTTAAAACTAACACAACCATTTTGTTAGCCAAAGCAAGGAGTAGTCACAAATGGTAACTTTTCTTTTGTCAATATGTCAAGCACTGAATCCATTATTCTATACTTAGAAAAACATGACTGGCTATCCTAAGATGCCATGAAGTTATTTTTCCCAGGCCAATTTTTTCAAGCTGAGGAGAAAATTGCCAGTTTGAACAATGTGAGCTTCATGTCAGACGGATTTCTAATGTCACTTGGTGCTGACTGTTAAGCCACGCCCCTGTGTTCACCCCTTTCACAGGGGCAACTAGATGATACATATATGCTCTTGCCACTGACCAAGTTTTTTTTTTTTTTTCTTTTAAGATGTTTAAGATATTTTCAGTCACTTTAATTTAATAAGCCTCATAGTTAGCTGACTTTCAGATATCAATACAAGAACCATAATAACATGAAGTATTAACCATTTACATGAAATTGTGGAAATCAATGGTATTTGTTATTTTATATGAATGCATCCATATGACTGCTGACATGGGCAAAGTCTTGAATGGCACATGTAGATGTGGCAATGTAAATGTCATTTGTTTGCACAATGTTTCTGAAATCTGAATACCCTGGTATTATAATTGCTTTTGCATTGATGCCTTAGAAAACCAACTTAGGGAAATGCTAATGGATAAGGTGATTGAAATTAAAATTTAAGTGGCATCAATCACCATTACAAATGCACCAATCAGCCATCTTCTCTGAAAGGGGGGATAGGGAAGGTGTGGCTTCTGGATCAGCTTAGCCTAAAGCAACTAAAGGGAAGAGTATGGTGAGTCGCATGCAAGGAGAGAAAAAAATTTTCCTTTAAAATTCCCTCTCACCTCTTTCATAACACATAAGTTGAATTTCAGTGCAAGGAAAGAACATTCACATGCAAGGAGAGAGAGAGAAAAAAATTTTTTCTTTTAAAATTCTCTCACCTCTTTCATAACACATAAGTTGAATTTCAGTGCAAGGAAAGAACATTCTCATAATTCAGGTTTTACTGTTAATGTATCCTGTGACAAGTTGGTCACCTTTAAACTCAGGCTAAGCAAGTGAAAAGTTTTTCTATAAAAGTGAACTCCATAGACTAGATCTTCATCCAGGCTAATATAAATGGATAAAAGAGGAACAAACCATGAGCATGCACTACTTGAGCATACAGTGAACAGAGTGAGACTATGCTGTCATCATGAATGACTGGAGTAAGAATGAGTGAGGGAGGTGATAATGTACAGCAAGCAACTAAAGTGGCTTCCTCACCAAGTGTGTCCTGAAGCCTGCTGCTCAGTCATTGATTCAAATCACAAGACTATAACACTTCATCAACAAATGGCAGTTCTGAATAGGATGCCAGAAGGATGGGGCTAGAGTCTGGGATCATGGAGTGATAGGTGTTGCAGTAGTTATGTAGGGAAGCTTTTTGTATAACAATGGTTGATGATATCTTTTTCAGCAGACAACTGGCATCCACACATCCAATAAGAATATAATATTACAGTGTTGATAGTGTGTGAACATTACTCAATACATTGGTTGTAAGAATGTTACAAAAATACAAAAAAGTTAGTAAGATGAACACATTCTATAAAGATGTGGTAAGAAAGGGATGGCTTGGGGTCTGGGGGTTGTTCTGGCAAGGCAACGTCTAGATGTGAACACACCCACACACACACTTCAAAGCAAGCTTCAAGACACACTTGGTGAGGTGATACCACTTTTGTTTACATCAGACCTAAGCCAAAGTCTGGCACTAATTAATTGGTGTCAGATACAAATAAGTCAATGTTCTCACCTCTGGATTGGACCATATATTCTTATTATGTTTTATTATGAGCTTTAAATCAATTTTGTACTGCCAAAACTCATTTATATGTAAGAAATCGACTTATGAAGATAGAAATAAATAATAAAGTATCTTACACAAAAATAAAGATCATGACAACAATATTCAGTCAGTTTTCAATGTGTATTAAATAAGTCAAGAATAAGATGGTCAATCAGTAAGTAAAACTATCACTTAATGACAGTACAGCTATGTTCAGGTGTCCTCAGATGGCAAAATTACTGGACCTGTCAAAATACCATGTGAATAATGTACTCACACTTGAAGAAAATATCTCTAGTAAGCTTTTTCACACGTTAAAAAAAAATAAAGAAAAAAAGCATGTTATCACCTGCAAAGATTCTGACCCAAAATTAAGCAACTTCCCATCTAATTTATTCTGACACCTGTTCCTGGATACTCAAATGAGATGGTTAGCTACATGTCAGAGACGGATAAAAAGTGGCTGCAAAGTGAAAGAACACAACAGATTGTGCAAAAAACTTATGAAACTATCATATCATGAGATGCTGCCGTCAAGAGCAGAATGCTTGGCAGGCCACTCATGGTGAAAACAAGTCAGAAACATTCCTAATTAAGTCATATGAGGCCTTCTTTACCCAAAGGGGTTAAACACCAAAAATAAAATTTTACAGAAGCATTTAAAGACACTGCTGGCTATCTGCTCGGACACAGTGATGTTTTGCCAAATACAGCTTTCAACCTTACTTCCAGTGATGAAAAAAGGTCTTCTCCACTTCCAACCACTAAGGGGAATAGTGAAAACAGTGTTATACAGCAGTATCTGAAAACCTGCCTTACTGCTGCTACATCCCTTTTGGATGTGGAGGCCTGGATATATCATCCAAGACCCAAGTGGATTTTTGGTCAACCTTGACTGTCTTGCCACTACAATATGATAGACAATTGTGCTATATTTTAGGAAATGGGAAGATTCATCTATGAAGGGAATGAGTGCATCAAGGGAGTAAAGAACAAAAAGGAAGGTAATGTGGAAAGGGTTCAACTATTCAAGAAAGGGATAAATGAACAAAGATGGAATACTAGAATGATTAAAAAGGAGAAAAGTACAAATAATGCATGAGGGGTATCTGTCTTTATACATATATCCACTGATGAAGGATAACCAAGTCACATGAAGTATTTTTGCAGCTTCATTACAGTAAATTGATATTATATGCTGACTGGGAAGGGAGCAGGGGAAAATCTAGTGAAATGCAATTAAGTGCATAAATAAATTTACCAAATGAATAGCATTATAATAACTATTAAGAACACTAAATATTTCACTAATGAACAAAATATTTAAAATAAAATTTGTTGCAATGTGCAATGCATGTTATAAGTAGAAATGCATTTCTGAGAATAAACAAATAAAATTTGACTACAGTAAATTAATTTAGAAAGACTTACCAAGACTGAATAACAACAAAATACATAACAGTGTAAATGAATGGCAAGCATACTTGACTTAAAGGCTGTTGTAAACACAGGCTGGTATTGGATTTATCAAAATTGAATCACTGTTAAACAGTTACTTAACTTTTAATTTGAGAAGATAACTCTTACCTTTTTCAACAGATACAGTGGAACTGCTGGACAAACACATGAAAAATTCAAGCTCACGTATTCGAACCCATGAAGTACTACTGAAAAATTGGATCAAAGATCTGCATCCAGTCTGGTGGGAATAAAAGTTACTTCAGCAAGCTGTAAACCTTCATGTTAATGATTATTAGATCAGAGGAGAGCAATCTCATGGGGAAAATATTCCAAGATTTCAATATAGTATCAAGGAAACAAAGAATGTGCCTATATCCAATGCAGAAAATGCAAAAAATTTCTGAATGTTTCATAGTTTACAAATAATTACCAGGGACTGCATGACTGTGCCAGTACTGGAGCTCTATCTCTCAATGACTTCATAACAACTAAATAGTTCTGAAAGCAATCATCTGAAAGGGAGTCCAGAAGGCTCGACTTCATTTAATGTTGTTCTTTTCCCTTACAAATTTGGATGGCTCAAGAGTTTTGCCACTTTTGTGGCTGTAGATTGATAACAGTAAAACTTATTCTGAACAATAACCATGGGTATTTGAGTGCAGATGGATCTGCTATTGAAATATATGAAGAAGAGAGATTAATTTCTAGAGTTATGGTGAGAGTTACGGAGCTCTGAAGCAAATGTCAATGTAGTATTGCTGTAAGATTGAAATGGGGAATTTAATACTGATCACTGGCAGAGTGGTCAGTGCATGCATGTGATCTTAGTGATCTGAATTCTGCCAGAAACTGGTCATCTTTCAAGCTATTGCTGAATGGCTATAGGATATCCACAAGCTTCCTATTAACCCTACATTCAACAGCAATGGCATCAGGAAGTGATGTGAGCGCCATGAAAGCGAGTCACTAAAAATCTGCCTGTATCACCATCTGTCAACCAACTTAAGTCTCCAAAGCTTGGAAAGGAATGACCATCTAACCCTAAAAAAAAATAAAATTAAGTTCCACCAGAAATGCCTACCAGCAGTATAGGCCAAAGAAGAATTTAAAATGAAGAAAGAATGATAAATCATGTGTTCTTAAAGACTGGAATATCAAAGAAACTTAGGAATTTCTCACAACTATCCATTGTTGAGGGCTTCCTGGACATGAATGAGGGATACAAGATGATCTGAAAGTGGTTTCCAATTATTTACTTCTATTTAATAAGAAAAAGACATCCTATAAGAAAGAAAATGGCCTGTTACTAGTCAAAGTTAAGTACAAGTAAGTGATAATAAAGATGGAATTCTTGTTGAAAGACAACTACTGTACAAGGAAAAGGAGCTATACCTATATACATAAACAATCAAGTGTCAATACCCCTGTTAGGTTTGAAATATTAAAAACAATAAAAAATAAACAAATAAAAATAAAAAATAAATAAAATTTTGCTGCATTCAGCAATAATGCAGCAAGTGGAATTGTTGAAATTGACTAATCACAAAACTTGAAAATACTACTTAAGATGTCAACATGTATATGAATAAATATAGGCATAATCAGATAGACTCCTCTGAATACTTGAATACTTTTTATTCAAGTTCTGATTAAGATGGAAACTAGAAAATAAGGCATTCTTACCATAATCAGGTAGATGGGACAAAGTTCCATAGCATGTGAAAGTTCAGTCATGAATGAATTAAAATAATAATGAAAAACAGCACAGTTGCCTTTTTATTGGCTTTTTATCATGATATGCAGCTTTGTTTAACAGTATTGTCATTTGTTAGGGAAAAGGTGATATTTCCATGGGCCTTTCACAATTCCAAATTATGTTGGCATTAAATATTCTCTTTATTGATGTAGCACTCTCACCTGCTTCTAACTTAATGAAGAGTATTTCAATCTTATCCTCCAATCACATCACTATGTTCATTCCATATCTTGGGCAGGTGTTTGTTTAGCTTACTGACATTCAAAACAGCACTACACACTATGAGAACTACACACACTAAAGACAGCTCTCACATTCACTCAACCTTCCATCCCTTCCTTAAATAACAAACATATTCATATCTCCATCTGCTGCATCATGACCAGCTTCTTACCTTACACATCTTGTGATTTCTTTAATCTCACTTTTACAACTTCCATATTACTAAAATTAGAACCAACCATATTACTAAAATAGTACCAATTATAATGTAATCACCCTCATACTCCATACTTAGGAGTTCTTCTCATCTCTATTGGTCTTTACATAAGTGTGTGGATCTGCTAACATGTGAAGAACTAGTTAACAAATAAAAGGAACAATGGTCATGAAATCAGTACATGCTGCATTGTTGATTAAAACAGCTTATGATGATTATCTCAGTTCTCCTGCTCCTACTGATTCCCTCCAGTATGTTTCATTTCCTCTCATTTCTCACCACACTCTCTCTCTCTGTGTTCCAAGACTACACTTAATTCTTCTTAAATTAATGAACATTTTACCCTTCATGCACTTTCACAGCAGAAGACTTGCTACAAATTAATATACCTCACCCTTCACACAATTTCACAGCACAAGACTTGCTACATTATCTCATGAATAGTCTCTCTTTCCCCATTGCTAAAGAAAATCAGTATTTTCATTCCATCATACTTTGTGGATATACTCAAGATTTTTATTTACAACAGGAAGGTATAAATATAAAACACATTCAATGAAAGTCTCAAGAAGGTAAGTCAGTAATTCCCTCTGTGGCTTGCCACTCCTCCTCTTGCTGGAGTCTAAAGTTACAAGACAAAAATAAAAGAAGACAGACTGCTACAAAAGGAATCACACAGTTAAGATCCTGGTGAAACTTTGCACTTGTATCATAAACAGAATAAGAGCAACAGCAAGTTTGTTTTCCATAGTAAGGCCATCAAGCAGTAAATTCATGCAGACAATAACTAAAAAAATAATAATGCAAAAAAAAAATGAAGAGTGAAAACAAAAGAAGAAAAGCTATGGCAAAAAGAAAAATTGAAAATGTAGCACAAGAAAGGTAACTGATAAGGCAAATACCTCTTGTCTCTACCCTGCCTGGAAGTTTGTCGTGATTCCTTCTCTTAACCACGTGCATGAGAACCATTCTCTATACAGTGATGGATAAAACCTTTGTACTGCAAAAGTATGGTGGTGCTGGGGTGTTGGCCAAGTGTTCTTCAAGATAGGAGGATGGAAGAATGTATCTACTTGATAGAATTGTGAAGGAATTACATCAGTCCCATTCAGAAACAATTATGATCAGAAGCTATGGATTGTGCATGAAGCTCATCAGGAATTATGATAAGAAAAATAATAATGATGGTTGCCTATCAATACTGTCAATGGCCCTGAGTAAAATAATCAGCATATAAGTGGACTGCATACTGACAATTGAAAATCATATAAAGCTACTGATGGAACAAATGTAGCAGATGAGCACTTCCCACAATCTACCACAGTAGCAGCAACTCTGCCAGAAAAAAAGTAAACAGCGTAGAGGAAAAATATGTGGGTAAAAATAGAAAATGAATGATATAGGCCAGACCAATTAAATTTAGAGCTTTCAAAATGTTTAATTTAATAGCAAAATTTTTATTTCAGCTACTCAGAAGATAAGTTATTTTCATTCTGCCAAGTGATCACTGTGTAAAAAAATATAAAATGAAGGTCAAACAGAAGGCTGTCATTTGAAAGATGTTCATATTCCCCATTAGGAACTTTGAAAATAAAACTGCAATGAAAATTTGACAACAGGAAAGTCACTCATTGAAATAAGTTACATGTAAACTAGAATATATTGATAAGAAAAAATAACTATTGGGAAGATGCGAGCATGGAAGGGTTGTTCTTCAAGATGGTAGAGACTCCATAAGAATGATAAGCCTTCTTATGGTCAAGATCACAGAGGGCTTACATAGGCAATTTAGGTAAACTTCATCTTGGCACAAAGGACTACATATATATATATATATCTTCCTTATGGAACTGCATCTAAGGGCATTTCAAGATCCTACAATGATTCAAGTTAGTCTTTAACCGAGATCAATCCACATACTGGCTACTGACAGTACATGGAAAGCTCTATATGTACAACATTTTCCTTCTTACACAAGAACAGCATTCATAGTATTGTGAATTATATAATTTTCTCCATTTCCTGTCATCTGAACACATACATATTTAATTTTGCTAAGGGACCCTTTCTCTGTTTGCAAACTTGTGATAGTTTATTTAATTTTCATCAACAAAGTGATGAACAAACAATTTTTCTTGGATATGTTAGTATTTATTTCACATTAATCTAATCTGAATATTGACAATGGGCTACCTTTGGTACCATCACTTTACCAAACAAGATCATAATCCCCCATGAAGCACTGTACATTCAGTCAGTTACTGAAGCAGTCAAAGACATCTTTCAGATGCACTCTCAATGATTCCAAACATAGTAAATTTAAATCTTAGTGATATTCCCTCCATAAACTTATTCATGTTTCTAAAAAAATACCTAGGGAACTGTTCTATTGCGTGATTCATCACCACACACCACCAACCTCCAAATCTTGAAGTTTGGAAGAAGAGAAAAAACAGTACAGACTTACTTTATTGGGCAGCACATACAGCAAGACTCAGACTAATGCAAGACCTAGGCAGTGATACGGAGGCTCAGGTTACAGCAACCCCTGCACCAGGAGGGTTGCCGCCATGAGAAAAGAGGCCATGGTTGGGTGGAGAGTGTGGGGAGAACTGCTGCTCTCTGCATGGCGTGATCCTGTGGGCATAATGATTACCAAGTCAGACTACTACTTTACACAGTAGCTCTGTAACGAACACTTCAAATGTTAAGTTAAAGTTTGACCAACTCCAAAATTAATCTTTAAAGAGGAACATGCACAGAAAATCTGATTGAGGGAGGACATTATACTGGTAAAAAAAAAAAAAAAAAATCAGTCTGATGATGCAATGAGATCTTTTAGCAAACTGAAGTTATTCTACAAGACAAATTTTGTAGTAATAGAGGTAATAATTTGTGCAGCCACTTTCTGATACTGGAATAGAGATGCATCAGATATCAAAATTCAGAGGTCTGCTGATGTGTATGTGAATGTCATGTGTATGTATTTTGTGGATGCAGATGTGGATGCCAGTTTCTACAAAACAGCTGATATCAAATTGTGACATCCTCATGGATATGGATGCAAATGTGTTCAGGACTTTGGTACATATTTGCAACATAGCACCAATTATTGCCAGATGGCAGCTTTTGTTGTATAATATTGCATTTTGAAATTTTGACAAATTTGTTACACAAATTGTTTCCATTAAAAAAAAAAAAAAAAAAAAAAAAAAAAAAAATTATATATATATATATATATATATATATATATATATATATATATATATATATATATATATATATATATATATATATATATATATATATATATATATATATATATATATATATATATATATATATATATATATATACACACAGAACTTTCCTCAACTTATGGCACCGAGCCAAAAACATCAATAACTTTCACTTCTCAATTTCAACCTGACAGCACCAATGCCACCTCATCTACCTCAATTTCATGTCTACCATCAAGATCCTTCCAATGATGTTTTCCATGCCATAACTGGCTTTAGCCCTTGGAAGGGTTATGGACCCTCATATTGTTCCCCTCAATAGTGCTTCCATTCTCACACCTTGCCCGGTCAAACTCTTCTAACTGTCATCAACCCTTCCTTCCTACTGGAAGTTTACTTACATTCAGCACATTCCTTAAAAGGGTGACCACTCTGATCTTTCAAACTACCCTCTTACTCCAATTTCCGGTATTTCTAGTTTTGAATGTATTCTTAAGAAAGATTTTCAAATCTCTATCACTTTCCAATTTTAAATCTGATCAGTATGGGTTCCATTGTGGGTGTTCTATGTTTGGCTTTACTGAATCTAGTCTAGATCATCCACTTTTAGGAATTTTTGTGAAACTTTCACTGTCACATATCAACAGCATTTGATAAGCGTAGAGTCAGACATAAGACTTTAATTTTCAGACTACCCTCTTTCTTATCATCAGTACATTCAGTGAATGGCAATCTGTTCAAAGTCTTCTAGCTTTCCTTACCTCAGTCATCCTCCATCCTTAGGGATTTCAGTAAAATCCTTGCTACTACCTTTAACATCAAAAACTTTAGTGAATGAGAATGTCACGTCCGTGTTACACACTAGGTTTGGTTAATGTCCAAGCGGGGGGATCGGGTGGGGGGCGGGTCTAGAAGCTGGGACAGGTTAAGGAAATCCGAAATATTAAGGTAAATTTCCTTATATTTTTAACACCCTTATAGTTTATTTTTCACCCCCCACCCAGGGTTGGGGGGAATGGAGGTGGAGCGGACTTCTTATCAAGAAATACCAGAACTTTTGACAGACTCGGGCATAAACCTTCCCTTATTATGGTTTCTATTCACCTCGCTGCACCTTTACCCCGTTTCCCTTGTAATCATTCTATTGTAGTGGTAGACTGCTACTGTTCTTTACCATATATCACACATGGAGCAATCCTATATATACTACCCGATCACACACCATTACCACACCGCACACAGGTTGATTGAACTACTTGGTGCCTGAGCCTGAGGGTGAACTCGCCTCTCCTGATGAGCAAACATGGATCCCTGGACACACACACACACACACATTTCAGTGGCTTATTACATATAATCCACAAGGCTCATCAAACTCACCTCTTCCTCAGACACTGAACATACCTACAAAAAATGATATACAAAGCAACTGTAAAAAGAAGTATAAAAATCACAAACAAAAAGCTTACAGATACACACCAGCTACTCCAGCCACGGTTCACCCCTATCTGGTCAAATTCTCAAGGTCTCGGAACTATATCAAGTTTCGAATCTCAAGACTCAAAAGCGCTGTAAACTTTCTTTACTTCGACCTGCATTTTATGCTGTCCATGTCTTTTTTTTTTTTTTTTTTTTTTGTCTTTTTCATTATTTACTGCTAAGCATAAGGTTATTACTGATAATGCTTAAATAGTTAATAAAAATATCTATATATTAAATAAAATAAATTACAGGTTACAGACTACGCCACCAGACGTCCCTCACATAGCTCTGCCCTCAGAACTATCTATTACTTGTTACTAGCATCAAATAATTTCCAATTATTCATAGGTATTCTATGAGAACATTTTTATCTCCTAGTAAAGGGAAAGTAACCAAACTAACACGTCTTATACCACGGTCTGAGTTTGTTTCCCGATCATGTCAGTGTTGATGCTTCGTTTTACAGCCGTCCTTTCAAATATCCGTAAGTGACCCAATGCAGTATAAATGAGCTTTCTTATTGCTCAGTTAAAAAAACAATTTTACAAAGATGAAAAGATAACATTTGTAAATTGACTACTACTTTGATAAATCGACTAACGCACACAGATGGGACCAAAATTTTCGGAAAAGAAATTATATTCTTCATACCAGTAATGAGCAAAATGACAAGATATCCTCTGCTCTTTTGCACCGACTCTCTCTCTCTCTCTCTCTCTCTCTCTCTCTCTCTCTCCAAGACAACTTTATCATAATTAAAATGAATGATAATCGATTTATTGATTAGTATTATCTCTTTCCTTCGTTTTCGTTCATCACTGATGGGTTTGGTACAAACGATTGTTAAAACGAGTGAATAAGTGATATCACCTTTAGCTGCGGGGTTACCAAGACCAGATGGCATCGTAACCCTGCAGGCCGCCCAGAGGGTTCGATCCTTAAATGAACGGGCGAGAATTTTAAACTCGGTTCTCATTTCCGATACATTTGTCACAGTTTGTCGAGTTGCTACGGTCGGTACTCTCTCTCTCTCTCTCTCTCTCTCTCTCTCTCTCTCTCTCTCTCTCTCTCTCTCTCTCTCTCTCTCTCTTTTCATGTGTTATTATACTCAATCACCATTTACATACTGCTGTGGTAAATACACAATACTAATAGGTCATAAAATCATGTCCTTTCAAATACACGTAAGTGACTCAATACAGTATAAATGAGCTTTCTTATTGCTCATTTAAGTAACATTTCTACAAAGATTTTATATATATATATATATATATATATATATATATATATATATATATATATATATATATATATATATATATATATATATATATATATATACTTCCACTCCTACCCCCCTAAAAAAGACTAAGGAAATGGGATAGCTATGAGTCCATCTGAAATGGACTAAATAACGTGGAAAAAATATCATAGTACAAAACAAGAGAAAAATTAGTTTTCTGCCATGTATGAAATATTCGGTAGAGTTCTGAACCCTGTGTATATTTGAGTATTTATGAATGTACTACTAATATAGTGGAGTTGCTTTTCTTTTACTTTTCTAATATCTCTATATCCTGTTTCCTTTCACACCTATCTCCTGAGTGCTTTCATTATGTAGTCCGGTAGTTTACGGGTAAAACTCCCGGCCCGTATGTCCCTCGTCCTGCAGTGATGTAGTATGATGATAATGAGTATGTACACAGTTATATACTATGCATACACACTTAAAGTATGTATGTGCGCATGCACGAATATACGTACATGTATGTAGTATTATACAGCATGCATGGCACGCATGTAAAACTCTGCATTCAATTTACATGATTAAACTACCATGAAATATTTGTAATTTTTGTAATTTGCAAACGACCAAGTAAGTATCGAAGGAAAACATTCCATTTACCTGCTAATGCGACAGAAAAACATGAAACTCTAATTGCGACCAATTCGCAAAATGTTGTCCATTATATAAATTCGTGTGCACGTGTAGCTTGTCTCGCATGAATGGTGATGTCCTGCACTACACCCACACACCGCCCACTGTGACCCCGCCAGTGTATCCCCGCCAGTGTTTTCCCTCCAGTGTATCCCCGCCAGTGTATTCCCGCCAGTGTATCCCAGTGCATCCCCGCCAGTGTATCCCTGTGTATCCCCACCAGTGTATCCTAGTGTATCCCTGCCAGTGTATCGCCCTCTGGTGGACAAGCACTTTTCGGCTTTTTCCGAAGCTCTCTGTTCTACACAAATATTTTTCATCCTCATCCCCATCACTAAAAAGTCACGAATTCACAATCAATTTACGGTTATTCGCTACACAACAGCAGCACGGTAATTCTTTAAATGCTAATTTGATATACAACGTAAACAGGCAGACATTCATTTGTATGATGTAAAAAAAAAAAAAAAAAAAAAAACTGAGTAACGGTGACTGGCAGTTCGTAATTACCGAGTTATTACCAAGACAGGGACGTCCGGCAGACTGGCAGCAATGTGTGCCCGCCAGTACCACGCCAAACCAGCACAGTGAGGTCCATATTCTGAAGCACTTCTGCGCCGCACTTCCACTTCTTTCAAAAGGCTCTAATTGAAGTTCCACCGATTTCTAAGAATGTTTTTTTTTTTTTTTTTTACGGTTCTAGTGACAAATTAACAAGATTTCTACATTATTAACAGGAAAAAACAATCTTAAGAGAGCAAAGCGTTTCAGAATACTACCACAGGCCTGGCCACAACTGCTGAATATTACACCAATACACACCCCAAGACCTGCTTTTAACTTTTTTTCATTGTTTTCTTTCCTCAATTTGGAACGTAAGTGGTTTTATTCCCACACACAATCTAGGAGGAAATAAAAGAATACGCGTGGTCGCCTTTACCGAGTGTGTGGTGATGCCCTGTGTCCGTCACCATTACTTCCTCATCGCCAAACACCAACTCAAGAAGACAAATTGTTGTGGATTTTCGATACGCTTTCGCCAGAACGTTTCTTGCACTCTGATTTTCTTCTTTTACGAAAGCGTGGGTGCGACTCCTCAATTTATTGTTGCCCTTAATAATGCTGGAGTTTGTTGCTTATAAGTACAATAAGGTTGATGACACAAGTCTTTCCAGACCTTAGTGAGTTCAAGAATTTTTCACCTCGATAATAATTTTCTTGTTTCTTTTACACGCCTTCTCTCGTTACACTTATTCTCATTATACCAAGAATAAGATAAAAATATTGTAAACTTGCCAAATTCTTCATGACAATGCTCTTAATCTTAAAATAAAACTAAATTACACACACACACACACACTCTCTCTCTCTCTCTCTCTCTCTCTCTCTCTCTCTCTCTCTCTCTCTGTCTTGTAAAAAGGAAATGGTGGAGGAAGTAAAGGAAGCATAATCGAGCAGCGTTAATGGAAGAAAGGGCGAGCGACGACAAACGGCCGCCGGGAGATGACGAGATAGTGAAGGAAAGTGGAGAGTGAGGTGGGGAAGGAAGATAGAGAATATTGGAGAAAAGACGGAATGGAGATACGTAGGAGGAGAGGAGGAATTGGAAAATAGCATTTAGAAAGGGAAGCAGCGTCTAAATACTTCAAGGGAAATGCCTCTCTCCTTCCTCCCTGAGTTGCTTACAAGACCATCCGTATGTAAACCAGCCTGTCTCCGCGCCTCGCTCCGCCCCACCAAGGCTGCGCCACGGGAACTGCAACACCATTATATTATTATAAACATTACCTTTTATGACATGCCAACACGAATTCACGGAAAAAAAATATATTTACATTGAGTGCAAAACAAGAAGAATAAACAAAAACATGGACAGATCAATAGGGCGAGAGCGGCGTGACCAATACGTCCCGGAGTGTGATGGGCGGTGATGAAACGTGAAATGTGAGAGGAAAACATGCGTAAAGAAAACGTGACTATTTCTAAGGTGATAAACAAGTCAGGATCAAATAGATGTCGCGTAAAGTAGGTGTGGGGGAACTAGTGGGTCACAGCTCGCTCCGTCGCCGCCGCCGCCTCTGTCACCACCATCACCGCCACCGCCTGCCTGGTCCATCACGCTTGTTTGACTTTTCCCTTATTTACTAGTCGATCTACGCCCATGTGTAGAATATGAACAATTGCAAGCAAGCGCGCGCGCACACACCCACCCACCCACCCACACACACACACACACACACACACACACACACACACACACCGGCGTGCGTGTTCCCCCATCGTAGCGCTGGTGTGGTCCGTGCCTTAGGGAGGGTGTGTGTCGTTGGTTTGCACGTTGAGTCTGTTTACCTTGTACGTGAGAGTGCGTGCCACCTCCACCACGCAGGCTGCGTGTTGGCGTGACGAGACTACAGCTGCTGTTACTGCTGCTAAATTGCAAGCACAGCCTCGCCTTGTCAAGAGAGGGCACGTTGGCCTTAATCGAATTCGACCCACGACCTCTTTTACCGCGATCAGCTACATCTGGATAGAGGTGGTTACTACTTCAGCTGGGCCTTCCCGCACTCAGCTGCCTCCCGCCATGAGTCACGGCCTTGCAGCGAGCAGCTCCAGGCATTATGAGGAAATCGTTTGTTAACATTATCGAGGATATTTCCTGAAGAAATACCGTAACATTACAAACCGTAAAGAACTCAACAAATATGAAAACTCCTCACACCCAAACATTTACAGAGGTTATCGTGAGAGGCTCAGTCATGGCAGCCGCGTATATATCTTCAGTGAATAGTGTTATCCACTCCTGACGAGCACATCACGGAATGGCCGAAACCTCCGGTGCTCTTGTGTTTTTCAGCACGCCTTGTCAGTGTCTGGCTGAGTTTTAGTAGTCATCGGACGAAATGAGGAAGATTTGATGACCGAGTATATCTGTACCGCCGCCGCCGCCACTGAGGCACAAGCCCCTGCCACCAAAGTCGTCGCTCTTCCGTTGATGTGATTTAATACTCGCTATTAAACTGTAAACCCAAATACTTCTCCGTCGCGCCGCCGCCGCAGCGTGATGAAGGGTTATGGCGAGCGCCGCGGGACCAAGACGACGCTAGCAGACTTAACGACGCGGTTAAGTGGGAGTCGTCCACCTGCGGCTCCAGTCCCCTTCAGCCTCGCCAGTCGCGGCCAAAACAAAGACTTACACAACCAAGGTACTTAGCGGCCGGGTCGTCCTCTTCATCAGCGGGAAATTCACACCACACGATGTTCTTGAGTCGGAACCAAACACACACACACACACACACACACACACACAGTTTCTTTCGTGTGTGTGTGTGTGTGTGTGTGTGTGTGTGTGTGTGTGTGTGTGTGTGTGTGTGTGTGTGTGTGTGTGTGTGTGTGTGTGTGTGTGTGTGTGTGACGGATGGAGGGACAAACAAACAAGTCTTGGCGTGCATGCTTCCAAAAGATTACCCTCGCTCACCTCTCCTGCAGTGTGGTTATTACGTAATAAACCAACGATATCAAATTTTCACCCTCCCCTCCCATAAAAAGAAGTAAAAAAAAAAGAAAAAATATAAAGAAAATAAGGCTTTGCATCAAAGAAAACACAAATAACATCACACGATAACAAGAAAAACATATACCACATATCATACTAGTTGCATACTAATAAATTTCGCAACTGATGTTATAAACTCCAGTGACGTAATATAACTCGAAGGTAAACACTGATATTACGCAAATAGAAAACGATGAGTGATTTGAAACACACACACACACACACACACACACACACACACAAACATATAGTCATCATCAACACTCAACTAACGTATCGCACTCATTCCCACTCATTTTCCCTCAATCTTAAGTTCCATCACTCGCTAACACACATACAAATCCTGAGAATTGATAGATTCTAAGGAATTAAGGACGTAAGACTGAAGGAAAAAGCTTAAACACAGTGAAAGGATAAGAGTATGTGGCAGCTTCCTCTGCAATGTACCTACACGCACACACTCACACACACGAACGTCGGCAGGTATGTAGATCCTGAGCGAGAGGGAAGCCTTGCCGTGCTCTCCTCATCAGTGGCGGCAAGTTAGCGGGTGTCAGACTCACGGAAAGGCAAATGTGTGATTAAAGTGTGTGCATATACCAGCGGGAGAGGAAGGTAAGTAAGGTTCTCTCTCTCTCTCTCTCTCTCTCTCTCTCTCTCTCTCTCTCTCTCTCTCTCTCTCTCTCTCTCTCTCTCTCTCTCTCTCAGCGCCATTCTCCCCACCTGAGCCCAGGACTACGGGATGCTAAGACTCGGTGCTTAACGGGTGAGGGAAAGGGAGGTAAGAGCGCTCTCTCTCTCTCTCTCTCTCTCTCTCTCTCTCTCTCTCTCTCTCTCTCTCTCTCTCTCTCTCTCTCTCTCATCAAAATATGAATACATGCAATGGAAAAAAAAATATGCATTGGTTCTCATAAACACACACACACACACACGCACACACACACACACACACACACACACACACACACACACACACACACACACACACACACACACACACACACACACACACACACACACATGCACGCACACACGCACACACACATACAGGGCAAAATATAAACACATTGAATCGAAAAAAATACGACACAATCAAAAATTCCCGGCCAAGATTAAATTCCAAAGATATATAACAAAATTGAGGGTGGGCAATATGAAATTATTACTTTGCCTTCACGTTCCAGACTAATGACCGTCTGGCCGGGACTGACAATGCCATGGGAGCGGCATGCAATCGCTCAAACGCAAAATATAATTGCTTTTGTCCAAGAATTATTCGTATTTGTCCAAAAAAAAAAAAAAAGGAAATAGACACATATACTACACACACACACACACACACACACACACACACACACACACACACACACACACACACACACACACACACACACATTCTGCACCAGCCCTTTCCTCTCCCCGCACAAAAGTGACATGACAAACCACACCACACATTCTCTCTCTCTCTCTCTCTCTCTCTCTCTCTCTCTCTCTCTCTCTCTCTCTCTCTCTCTCTCTCTCTCTCTCTCTCTCTCTCTCTCTCTCTCTCTCCACACTCCCTGGCGGCGCTACAGTCTGGGTGACCGGCGGCGGTCGCTCCACTGGTTCACGCGTAGCCTTAAGCCACAGTCACACAGGCCATACATATCCTTTTTGGTCCTTTTTGGCTGCACTGGCCTGGCCCATCCATCCGTGATGGCTACACGCACATCAAAATAACTGGGCTCTTCCTGCTGTCTGTGGCACTCTGAATCACAGCGGCAGTAGGGATGGGTTAAAGAGGGCCACAGTACCTCATGGCGCCTTACCTTCTCCAAGAGACAAGTTATTCTCTCCATAGATCAAGAGATATTCCCGTCTTTTCTAGTTAATGGTAGTAATGTTGTTATTTACTTTTTTTTTTTTTTTTTAGATAACCACTCTTCATATTTGTTTTTTTTTTTTCTCTGGAGTCAAATGAAGGTTATGTTTATTTTTATGTTATGTTTATTTGATTATACGCTTTCCAATGACTCAAATATATCTCATTTCAGAAACGAATAGAAAAATACAAGACACAATAAAAGAATAATAAAAAGAAAATTAAAGAGTAAAATGTTAAAGTAAAGACGCTATGGACATAGTGAAGATTAAAATACTAAAACGAGTTGTAAAGTAGTTTCCTGAGTTTATTCTCTACTCATCGTTAATTTAGTATAGATTTTACAAACTGGCCAGGTGTGTCTGTGGAGGAGAGTGTAAATCCCGGGCAATAGCGGCGGGCCAGCGATGCCTATGAGCAGTGTAATCGCGGCTTTAAGTTCCTCGATCTGTACAACTGCGTCTTGGATGTTCTTAACTTTTGCAATACTTTCAAGCAGTTTACAGCAGTTCACAATGGGAGGTGAAACAGGTGAGAGGTGAAGGAGGAGGAGGACATGGCAGAATAAAATCACCACTGTCAGTATAAAAATCCTCTATGTTGTTTCATCATATATGTTTTACTATCTTGCGATTACAAATAAGTGTGTCTTAAAGAATTGAGACGGTTCTTTTCCTTTATCTTGTTTTCATTTCTAGGTCTTCTAATATCACAACTTGCTGGATTTAATGACACTTTTCATATGTATACATTTCACAGTGCCTAACCCAACGAAAAAAAAAAAACATCCGAACATAAAGTTCTTTTCTCTTATTTTCGTTTTCATTCCCAGGTCTTGCAATACCACAAGTAGCTGGAGTTAAATAATACTTTATAGATATATACGTATATTTCCCAGTGCCCGATCCGACAAGGGAAAAAAAAAGAAAAGAAAAGAAAAACTTCCGAGTGTAGGTCTGTGCAACGCTCGGTCTGAGGTCAACACAAAGAGGCCGCGTGTTGTAGTGCCCGCTGGAATCGCTGACAGTAACCACTGCGACACCACCATTTCAGGGCGAGGAACACAATGTCCTTAATCGGCGCAGCAAAGTACGTGTGAAGGAGGCACCACATTGTGCACAGTCGTGGTCAGGAGTCGAGTAACGAAACTTCTGCACTCACTTCCACTGTGTTTCGCCTTTCCCTCAGTGTTAAGTCCTCTGTTCTGCTGACAGCATCCTCACAGAGTATGATAACTGATACACTCTGAGGTCAGAGAAGAGAAACAACAACAACAACAACAACAACAACAACAACAACAACAACAACAATAACAACAGCAAGAACAACAACAACAACAATAATAATAATAATAATAATAATAATAATAATAATAATAATAATAATAATAATAATAATAGTAAAAACAACAGCAACAACAGCAACAACAACAACAACAACAACAACAATAATGATAATAATAATAATAATAATAATAATAATAATAATAATAATAACAATAATAATAATAATAATAATAATAATAATAATAATAATAATAATAATAATAATAACAATAAAAATAGTAATAGCAACAACAACAACAACAACAACAACAAAAACAACAACAACAACAACAACACTATCAACAACAACAAGTGACGTCTTTCCATGGCGTGTTCCTGCAGGTATTGTGTTAAGTAATTGAAAATTTTTCCCACCCCTTGCTTGATAAGAACACCTCCAACACCCGTACTCAGACACACACACAGCCCAGCCACTACACACACACGCACACACACAAACACAGCCCGGCCACTCCACACACACACACACACACACACACACACACACACACACACACAGCCCAGCCACTCCATACACACACACACACACACACACAGCCCAGCCACTCCATACACACACACACACACACACACACACACACACACACACACACACACATACACACACACACACACACTCACACACACACACGCGAACACACACACAGCCACTCCACACGCACACAGCGCAGCAGGTGACGATGAATGGCATGGATCCATCAGTGTCGCGACGCGCGTGACGCCAGTGTCCCAGGCACGCCGGATACTGCCTTCAGCCTCTAAATATATTCATGCATTCCTCACAGTCTGAATAGCATTTGGCGGCTGCTTCTGGTTCCTGCACTGCCTGGGCCACACTTACCCCGGCAAGGCACCACATTCTTACCTGTGCTTCTTGGTCCCTCACGTTCTGACTATAAAGCCCGTATTCAGAAACCCTATGGTCTGCCTCTCACCACAACTATTTTCAAAGACCACAGTGATGATTAACCTGGTTCTCGAGAGTGTTTCTCCAGTTAATAAAGCAGATATTTCGTCAATCTGTCACTAGAACCGTGAAAACGCCCTTGAAAACCCGTGCCACTTCAACTAGAGCCTTTTGAAAGTAGTGGAGGTGCGGCGCAGAAGCGTTGCAGAATACGGTCCTAATAAGTTCCACTGGTGTGTTGTGCTGTGCTATGCTGTGTTGTGCTGTGTGTGTGTGTGTGTGTGTGTGCGTGTGTGTATGTTTCGTACCTGAGGCGTGGTAGTCATGGTAGGTGGTGGAGACCGGCCGGACCTTGAGGGTGGTGTTGGAGGCGAGACGATGAGGGCCAAGCGTCAGCCGGCACTCAGCCACCATCTGTCCTCCCGCTGACACCACCTGCAGCAATACTGAGCGTCAACCATGCTGCTCACGGGGCAATTACACACACACACACACACACACACACACACACACACACACACACACACACACACAGAGAGAGAGAGAGAGAGAGAGAGAGCGGAGGCGGGGGCGGGGAGGGGAGGTAATGAGGCCTGGTGACGATGATGGATGGTGAGGGAGGCAACGGCCAGACCCACGGATGCGTGTAGCTTAAGGGAGGAGAGAAAGAATGGGGGAAAAAAAGGGTGAAAAGGATGAAGGGAGGGAAGAGGGGAGACAAAAGTTACACCAAGTAAATAACATCCTTGGAAGAAAGGTTTTGAAAATTAGCATACTTTCAAAAAAAAAAAAAAAAAAAGCTCACGAAAAAAAAAAAAAAAGAAAGGAAAAGGTGTCGGGGAGAGGTAACTGGATGAGAAACGTGGCACGGCGCAGTAGTGGAGGGTCGAGGAGGCTAGCATGGTGTCCGTGCCTTGACAATGAAAGGCTAACAAGCACTCGAGTCCTCCACGCTCAGACAAAACAACAGTACAGTGTCAAGTATAAATTAAGTCACTGTCTGCCGTGCAACCGTCTCGTCTCCGTTGTCACTCTCCTCCTATCGTATATGTTGCCAGTAACAAACAAAAGGTCATCGCGTGTAAGATTTTGATTCTTGGATGTTCAGGCAGTATACATTAATCTGTAAACACACTATCATCCTAAAGAACACACCCCAATGTCTGTCTTCTTCCTCACAAACTACTGCGTAAGTGTGAAATGTCACCGAGCACCTCACTCTCCTTCCCCCACTACAGGTCACCCTCACTGCTTTCTCCCGGGGCCTCAAGTCTTCTTAATGGAGACACCGCCGTCTGCATCGTCCAAGCCTCCAGGCCACATCCGTCCCCCTCAGCTTAAGAGTGACCTTCCCCTTTCCCTGCACCCCCCACCCACCAGCTATCCGACGCCCACACTTGACGACATTCATTATGGTGTTGACAGTCCACACCACTACCCCGCAGCGCTTGAGACCCATTGCCTCACAAAACAGTCTTCACATTCATCACTCGCTTCACCCCTCTTGGCCTCCTAAACTGGAGATCACAGAACAGAGCCGTAAGCCCATCACCTCCTTTCGTCTCTCTTCCCCTTTAAGTCATTACTCGCCTCATTACAAGGCGCAGCTGGTCAGGGCCCCTCCTGCATCACCCGCTGTGTGCCTCCTAGCGGTGCTCAACACGTGCCTCACAAAAACCACCTAAATGAATTATGACGTCATCCCAGTAAACAAGACGAATGCGTCAGAGCGGGAGAGAGAGGCAGAGGACTGTTGTGTACCAAGGATATTAGTACTACATGAGTACAAGAAGAAAAGCACCTTCTGAACTGCACGAAAACAAGCTCGTATGCTGTAGCAGGGTATAATAAGAAACCAATAGGCCATCCAAGGGAGTTCAACAAATATACGTAATCACAGACTACTGGGAGTCATAACAATATGAAAAAATGACACTGCCATGGTAAACTGCTAGCCAATGTGAATAGATCGGATACATCAGAACCCAAAGAAACACAAGTACATACGTGATCGTTTTGTATACGGTAAGCTTTGGATTCTAGTATGTCCATTACAAAAATTAATTCCTGCTAATGTAGAGTTGCCAACGCCGTGAATACCTACATGGTAACCGATCAGTATTGGTGTTAAATTAAATCTGAACACTTCATTATCAGTTAAATTCCCTCTGCACACATGCAAGTGGACGGTGAAAAATCAGCAAGCCAGGTTTAAATGTAGATAGACGGAACGTAGGTAAATGAAAACAGGGCGAAGTTTTCGCATCTTTCAGACAACACCTAAGACATTCCGTTAATTCAGTACATCGGGAAAGCATCATAATAAGGAGATATAAATGGATTCAGAAAGTTTAAAATGATGGAATGTAAAAATATGGGCAGGTGAGGCGGCCGCGACAGGTGAGTGGCGGGTGCAGTAACAGCTTCAGCTCCACGTGTGTATAGTTGCTCTTCACACCTGAAAATTCGTACTGCGGCTGGTCTGTAGTATCTCCTTTTCTTTTGAGACTTGCTGTAAAATTCCAAGGACTGCCACGTGTAGGCCTGATTGCTTCTTGCAGCTTCACTTATTTTCTTATGTTCTAATACCTGGATTTTTATTTTTTCATGTGTAAAAGGTGATTTGTCCGAGGGCAACAGAAATGAAAATAGATAGATAGATAGATAGATAGATAGATAGATAGATAGATAGATAGATAGAGAGAGAGAGAGAGAGAGAGAGAGAGAGAGAGAGAGAGAGAGAGAGAGAGAGAGAGAGAGAGAGAGAGAGAGAGAGAGAGAGAGAGAGAGAGAGAGAGACCCAGTGCAGGTACCAGTCTCGTACATACTTTTCAAAATGATATAAGGTTACAGTTTTCATGCCAGAGTCGTTTCCCTGTTGACTACTGACCACACATTCCCCACGAGACTTACCTTCGCCGGGAGCCTCGCAAATATTACGGTATTCCTCACCTGCGTCGTGATACTGACAGGGGAACTGACGCGGCACAGCAACAACAATGAGCTTATACAATGATGAATAGCTAAACTGATGCCCCACTTCAGTGAAAAAAAAAAGTTTAATCCCGTAGTACACCAAATTAAAATGACAAACTAATTAGCGCTCTGATAACCTGTCCATCACGGGAGCAGAACACCAGTGCGCAGTAATGGTGTGGATGTTACTTGTAAACAGCAAAATGTTCACAAATTATACTCACACATGGCTTGTTTGCGGAAATGTGGAAAGTCTGGGCGTAAACCACATTTTTTTCCTTTTCTTTTTTTTTCTTTTTCCCTTTATCCTTATTTTTGTATTTTTTTCCTTTCTTTTTTTTTCTGTTATATGAGGCAAAGGTCACAACGTGTTTTCTCGAGACATTCCAGGAGCGAGGTGCAGGAAGCGGACCAACTTTGCTGTGAGAGTAAACCCAGCGAGTCATATATATCGTAGTCTTGGAGAGTGAATCACATTTTACGCTTCTCTCAAGGATGTCAACAACTTTGTGTTATTGTGGGGAAAGTGGCCTTCAAGCTGGCATGATGCAATAACCGGTCTCAAATTAGTTTTCTTTATTATTGATGCTATTCTTCTTTTACTTCTTTCCCTTCGTCGTCTTCTTTTACGTGTTGTTGTTGTTGTTGTTGTTGTTGTTGTTGTTGTTGTATTTTATAATTTATTTATTTATTTGTTTAGTGAGTGATTGATTGATTTACTCGTTTTTTGTTAAGAGTACTAATAACATAGGGTAGTCAAATATAACTGCTTTGTTAACTATCCGTTAAGTTACGAGTCTTTAAGTTCATCCATACTTTTGACACTTACATAATGTTCTTTTGCAATTTTTTTTCTTCAGCAGTTCTCGATAACGCTGCACTGCTACAGAAGTACGAGTACCTTAGTTTTAAACATTTTCATTTGCATACAACGTCATATCCTTTCAAACAATGGGGATCGAAAACTCCACATTTCTCTAAATCTTTCAAGACGCTTCACTCGACACAATGCGAATCCTTCCTTCCAATCGCATAGGGTGGACACAGCACGCGTAAACCTTGACCTTTCCTATGGGTCTGAATGGGAGTATCCGATAAATGCCCTACACGAGTCTCGAGTGCCTCCGAGACTTAGAATTCCCATCTATCGGGTAAACACAACTTCCTCCCTCCATCTGAAAGCTTCATCGTTCCATATGACCAGTCTTCCTCTATTCTTGGCTGGAAGATTTTTTTTTTCAACCCTGTTCATATTACAGGATTAGTCAATGGGACTTCTTTCCTCCACTCAGATAGAAAGCCGATACAGGAACCTTGCGGGCACTTAAAGAAACGTGATGCTAACATGTGAAGGGAGTCGTGAGGTACAATGCAACGAACACAACAGTTCAATAGTTACTTAATAGCCTCTCTCTCTCTCTCTCTCTCTCTCTCTCTCTCTCTCTCTCTCTCTCTCTCTCTCTCTCTCTCTCTCTCTCTCTCTGCTTCCCCTTCTCTGTGCACCGCTGTGATGGAAGTTAATCCTGTTATCTCCATTATTTGTCTCCCTCGTAAAATTTCCCAAGTCAACCTTCCCCTTTATCATTGCACATCGATGTTTTAAAGGAAAGCACCACGCATCTCCATAACCTCTATATTTATTCTATTATGCATATCCTAATTGAACATGGTTCTGATAGGCAGGAGTTTGAAGTCACGACTGCAGGTTTTAGTGCGACTTTTTTCATATTAACTCAGACACACCTATTAGATCATTCCTCATTCCCAGCGCGAGACAGACAGCCGGTCACCATACAACAGTATGTAATATAGTTGGGAGATGCCTGATCCCTGATCCGTGTTGCCGGGCACTGTACAGTATATCACGGAATGCGTACAATTTTATGAAACAACTCCTGCCTTGATGTTTCCTCGCCATCACCGGGGCTTCCCACCATTCAGGGTCGAGGGAAGTGCTTAGGTACCTCTTTGGTCCTGGGTCATCTTTGCCGCCTATTGACCTACCTATGGGATAATGGCTCCCCTCACTCCTAGGCCAATGTCACCCGTCTAAACAACAGCTGCATTTGATAAAAAGACCATTAAATCGATTATAGTCAATAAAGTCTTCTCATATATCAGATCATCCGCATGGCATCATACCCAGCATGAACCCAAGGAGAAGGATGAGAAGACCTGGGAGATAAAAACACTGTATTGGGGAAGGCCAGAGGGAGCAAGTGGTGTATGTCGGGCGGCTCAGGAGGGATGAAATTGGAGGTTGCAAGGCAGTGATCCCGCACTCACTACAACGCTGGAGATCATCGCCGCTCGTACAGTTTTCATGCGTCGAAGTTTCTGGACACTTTCCTCGTTTCCCCAGAGTGGCGGGGAGATGAGGTGGAGGGACAACCGCGCCTCGGGACCTCCTGCCACTGAGCGGTGACGGCCACTGACCAGCGCATCTTGCTTCAGGTGATGCTGAATAAGAAAAACATCAGCCCACAAAATGATAACTTTCTAAAATCTCATTATTGGAGCGTCGGGTAGCGGCGATTAGCGTCAAGGCGGCGCGTCGTAAAGCCTCGTTATGATCCTAATCACCGGACTGGCCGCCGCCACGCCACTGCGCCTCCTGCCACTGACGGTTTGGTTACTACGCCTCGCTGCACCAAACACCTCGCCGCCTCCACGCTTACTCTTACTCCTTGACAACACACACACACACACACACACACACACACACACACACACATGTATACGTGATGCACTAAGTATAAAAAGGGTGGGAGAGAACGCGAGTGACAGAGTTATGGACGAGCATGCCCAAAACGCTCCTATAATCCATGCTAGCTTTTTATCCAGTCCCTGTAAAAGCAGCAGTAGCAGTATGAACAGGGCGTGGGGCAGGCACTCCCAGGCACGGTGCATCGCGGCACGGGCCGCGAGGAAACTCTCCCCTTTGTCCTGCCAGGTCGGGGAATCGTGCCTTGATCTTCTTACTTGTGAGTCAAATGCTCAAACTACTAAGCTGACTGGAACCCCCGGAGGCAGGAAGGGGGAGAGAACAAACGCGAGAAGGGAGAGGGAGAAGAGGAAGGGCAAACAAAGTGGGAGGGGAGCACCAAAGGCAGATTCAGTGATGGAGCAGAAGTGAAAGGAGTAATGGTCCTGGCGACTGGCGGCCGCAGCTCCCTCAGCGTCCCAGCCACGGGCCTGGAGGGAGTGACGCCCATCAGGGACTGAACACTCCTCTTCATATCATGGACGCAAGGATGAGGGTGTTGCAGGCGCCCCCGCTCACACACCCTGACTTGTCTATGCATATATTTGAGGTGTGCCTGAACCTGTACAGGATCTTATTTTACTCTACACTCCGGAGGCAGCAAGGGACTGAATAAACATGAGGGGAAACACCAGCTAGTGCCGCCCCATAAAGAACAGGAGGGAGTAGTTTAAATACCAGGTTAGTTAGTTTAGTGTACAATGCTCTCCTGAGGCTTGAGTTCTTGAGCCTTGTGTGCACTGCTGAAGTAACCTCGTTCTCTCTTCTTGAGAGAGAGAGAGAGAGAGAGAGAGAGAGAGAGAGAGAGAGAGAGAGAGAGAGAGAGAGAGAGAGAGAGAGAGAGAGAGAGGGGGTAGGGGGGTTGAAATCATTAGATCGTGAGGTAGCGAAAGATCAAAAAGTTTTTTCCGAGTTTTCCCTGAAAGAATATAAAAATTGAGTGTATGCAGTACTTCTTTTGTTCGAAGATGTACGTACTGTACATATTCAGGCTGAGATTTCGTTCTTCGTGCTGATTGGCTAAGCTCATACCTTACAAGAGGCGGTCATTGACGGGCGTGGTGTAGCAGACAGCTGCATCCAGCCTCACCCAGCGCTTGCCTTCACGATATTAACATTCCTCCCCCACCCTTTCCCTCTCCCCTTTCCCCGCATCTGTAGTTCGGTTTCGCTGTGTAATACTTATGTGCCTCAACACTAATGGCCAGATCAATGGTTGCGAATTAAAAAAAAGTACTAAATTCAACGCTGCTAAAAATTCAACGAGATTATATGAGTCAAAGAGCGGGTAAGAAAAATTTCCCTGTGTTTTTTTTTTTTTTTTTTTAACTTCATGCTAATCTTTTATAAAGTTATCAACTTAGTGACAAAAGTGAGACCAGCTGACGGGAGAACCTCTCCGGAATACAAAAGCCTTATCAGATTCTCGAAAAAAAAGGCAGGGAGATAATGAGGGATTTTATACCAAGTTGTAGTAGAAGAAGCACGAGCCTACTCTGCGTAAGCCTACTCCAGTCGTTTGAGAGGAGTCTAATGGAACTTGACCAAGCAAAAGTGTATCTTTCACCACGACAGACAGATAAGAGTGGAAAGCATTACCATCGCTGAGGACATTTATTTATTTATTTATTTTTTATTTCTTGTATGTATGAGGAGTATTGGCCAAGGACAATAAAAAAAATCATAAAGAGGACCCACTGAGGTGACAGTTCCAAATTTGAGAAGATTTGTGAAAGGCAGTTTGATACGTACTCTCAAACCCTTTTTTCTCTCATCAGGATTTATTTCAAAGGCCATGGAGATGATCAGTCAGGTTTCTATTGATGTTACTTTTTTTGTTATATTTTTGATGCAGAATCCTTGTGAAGCTATAACTAGATTCATGAAAACACTTTTGAAAACCATTGATAACTTCCAATACAGCCTGTCATGAAGTACCTCGGTTATAGCACGAAGCTTAATCTCACTTGGCCAACCAGGAACTTTCTTGTATGTGATGGAAAGGGAGTCCAGCCGCAGTACTTTTTTCGCCACTTTAGAAAAAAGAAAGAAAGAAAGAAAGGAAAAGAAAGAAAAAAAAAGGATGGAGGAGGAGGAGGAGGAGGAGGAGGAGGAGGAGGAGGAGGAGGAGGAGGAGGAGGTGGAGGAGGAGGAGGAGGAGGAGGAGGAGGAGGAGGAGGAGGACGAAGAAGAAGAAGAAGAAGAAGAAGAAGAAGAAGAAGAAGAAGAAGAAGAAGAAGAAGAAGAAGAAGAAGAAGAAGACGAAAAGAAAAAGAAGAAGAGAAGGAAGTTATTATGCTAAGAGATAATTAGAGACGATAAGAAATTATGAAGCAAGTTTTTGAACAGAAGACATGATAAGAAAAGGAGGCACAAGACTGCTTTGGGATTACGTGGTTTACTTCTCACGTAGTTATCACATTCGTTCACTACACCGTCGTTCACACTATCAACTAATCGTACGAGTTTAAATTAGCTCTTGTTTCATCCGAAGTTATATGTTCTAAGGAGAGACACTGAGTAGGTTTATTACTGTTGTAAAAAGTTAGGGCATTTACGAAGTCTCTCTCTCTCTCTCTCTCTCTCTCTCTCTCTCTCTCTCTCTCTCTCTCTCTCTCTCTCTCTCTCTCTCGCAGGCCAGTAGACACACTTCTCACATCCATCCAGTTTTTCCAAAGTAACACATTTTCTTGCCCTAAACAAATAATTTTACCGAAAACTTCAGGATGACACTGGATGGATGGGCGTGTGCCGGGATCACGCCCAGCCAGGAAAGGAGGAAGGGCACCATACTCACCTGCTCGCCTGGGACGCGGAGGGAGAGACCTGACACTCCCCGCTGCAGGGCGCTGCCGTAGGGCGTCACCAACTCTGATCCCACCTGATGAAAGAAAAAAACACACGAATCAGTATTGTTCCATGTATAACATTCCCAAACGATTTAAAAACATCAACAACTTCACCATGTGGTACCATTTGTCACGTCTGTACAGCTTTACTGAGGTTTAGGAGGTCCTGCGCTCACACGGCCTCGTGGCAAACCTTCATCTTATAAATCTTTGGAAGACAGGCATTTGTTCACTTCCGTGTGGCGGCGCCTCAAGGGCCGCTTCTTATCACGTGCACCTTCTTATTTTAAATCGCCTCGAAAGAAAACTACGATGACGTCACGATATTAGAGTGCGGTCATACCTCCAGCCCGCGCCGGAAAGAAGTCCATTAGGATACCAGCACTCAAGCCAGCCAGCAGGAAGGTATCAAAGGAGCGCCCTACAATCCTGCTGGTTCTCACCGAGTCCCAAGTGTATCTGCCTGAAATCCAAACTTGTTTAGCAACACTCGCCACTTCATACAAAATCTTACAATACTAAAGCTCACAAAATTCACGTAATAAAAAAAATCGCAGCGAGGAAAGTATAGCCTTATATAACTCTGAGACACATCGCTGAATATTCACATAAAATCACAAACTTGCTGTGCAGAGAAAAGAACATCAGTTGTCTCTATGACATGCCACAAAAGAAACCTGGGGATGGTTCGTTAAAGAGGTGACATGAAGGAGACGGTGCTTGCCGTGGCACTGGTGTGCAGGTGATGACACATGTGCCACCGACACACGACGCAAACAAGGCGATGTGGAGGCACCATTTAAGAAAAGTCCAGCTTTAGTACTGATGAGTAATTTTTGTAGTATTATCTCTCAACACTGCTAGTTAGTTTGCTGTCTGGCTTTTTCAGCTTCACAACACCTGCAGCACTACAGTGCATAGCAAAGTTGAATTACACGGAAGCGGTACAGGATACACTCATGCGTCCATCACTGCCCATGATAGTATTTCTGACATGGAGAGCTGCAGGGATGGACGGATTTGCCTTAACATGCCTCTACGAACAGATTTGTTTTGAACATTTAATGTGACCGAAGGCCCCGCAAACATTCAATCTGTTCACAATGCACGGCGGCTGAAATGTTTTACAGAAAACAGAACGTGAAAATATTTTATTTCCTTTTAGTTTTCTTTAATTTTCTGAAAACATATTTAAATGAATCCCTTTGAACCAAAATGGAATGATGTGTCACAAGCAATGCACTGATGAGTATGCCCAATATAGTGCACTGACGCCCTACTTGTCTGTAACCGTGTGTGTGTGTGTGTGTGTGTGTGTGTGTGTGTGTTATATATATATATATATATATATATATATATATATATATATATATATATATATATATATATATATATATATATATATATATATATATATATATATATATATATATATATATATCCTTCCTTCTCTCTTTCCTTTTTTTCTTTTAATCTTTCTTTCATCTTAAAGGCGTCAGGTGTGGTGAAGGCAGCCCATTAGGTAAGCTCAAGAGGCTGAACTTTTCCCAAGTGGTGACGGCCGCGCCAGTCACGACGGCACACCTGCTGGCCCGGGGGCATCTGCTGGTCACAAGGCACTCCCCAAGTGTGGAGGTATTTATTCGGTACACACCGAATAAGCAGTTACATGAACAGTTGGTTACATTAATAATATAAAAAAAATGGAAGTCTATCTTACTGAAGAACTAATGCAACAGCAGCATACACACAACTTTCGACCAACAAGCATCAAGGGAGGCGCCACTGCATCCGTCACTCGGCCACTACGAGGGAGAGAGAGAGAGATGCACCAGCAGGTTAAGATGATAATGACAATTCATCAGGAAAAGAAATGCAGGTCTACAGAGGAATGCTTGGCGCTGCATTCACTTCTGTGGTCTTGGTGGCGAGACGTGCTTCACCTCACCTGAAGTTCCTTGCACATCCCTTGTATTTTTTTTCCTCTCTACCTCCGATGGAGTATGTTATCACGTCAGTTTAGGGACACTGATTTCTCCTTACAAGTGAAAACAACACTCGTTTCTCGACAGTCGCCATCACTACTCCGTACACTGCACGTGTTTTGGCACCACGCCTCTCACCATTCCCAAGTTTCATTTCACTGTATAATTCCTCACCTTCGCCAGTCTAATCTCCGGTGTGGCGGCTGGTTTTGCTTTCCTCGCCCTCATTTCCTCTCTCACTGGCGCTGTTGTCGCGGATGTGAGGGATTCCGAGCTCACAGGAACTCCTTGCTTTCTTCCTGAACAGCTTCAAAGCAACATTTACATATTCTTGTGTCTTGTCTAGCCGATGGTAGACCAAAAGGCTCTTTTGGTATGGAGTAATTGTTGGACTAAGAAACAGCGAGCTGCTCCATGTTCTTGTTGCCCATGACGTATATCTCGTTGATGAATGAAAAAATCTATCAGTTCTCTCTCTCTCTCTCTCTCTCTCTCTCTCTCTCTCTCTCTCTCTCTCTCTCTCTCTCTCTCTAAAAGATAATCAGATACAAGATAGGACACAGGGCAATCTAGAAGAGTGGTTGGGTGTTTGCTAAAGAGATATAATTCACCAGCAGGGAGGAAGCATGTTATCCTTCCTGCGCCTGTTGAGGACAGGCGACGACCACGCGGCCACCAGTACACAGGCTGTTTACTAACAGACGTGTCAAGAGAATCTGATATGCAATGAGCAAGCCAGCTTTTATCATTAAATGAAGAACAGCGTCCTGTAGTAAGAGATCTGAAGAAACGTAAATACGAATCACACACACACACACACACACACACATACCGCTCCCCGGGTTGGAAGAAACTACCATCATATTTCCGACGCATCATAGAATGCAACTAAAAGCTAAAGAGTAAGAGGACTGAGGACCCGTGCTATGTATTTTCATTCCTACAATTTTCTCAGCGACTCTGTTTATGGAGGAACAAGTAACGAGACACAAGTGACAGAAATACCAAACTATTCTTTTTTCACATTACTATCTCTCTCTCTCTCTCTCTCTCTCTCTCTCTCTCTCTCTCTCTCTCTCTCTCTCTCTCTCTCTCTCTCTCACTGAGCACGACAGTTCTTACCCAGACAAAAATCCCTAATTGAATAAGATGTCCTCCCATTCACCGCTGGAACACCTGCTGCCGTACACACACACACACACACACACACACACACACATCACACACACACACAGGGAGACCGGGCGCTGCAGGGCGAGACACACACGGCCTTCGTCATATATCAGGCTGGGACCCAACCCCGCGGTGGCTGGGGATCACCGCCGCCACGAGGATCTTCATCAAAATAGTACGGGTGGTGAGCAGAGGGCGACAGAGTGCATGGTGGAGTGAAGCAATGAAAAACCGAGTAATGGTCATTCTACTGCATTCCTTTACTCACTGAAGGAACACTCAATGTGACATCGATACTATATAGATAATTACACACACACACACACACACACACACACACACGTAATCAAGCTCTGCGTCATTACTTCAATATGGAACACAATTAGAAGAGAATAACAGCAAACTCAATAATCATAAATCTTTTTAGACCAGAGTGTTGTCGTCGCCTCCCCGGGTGTGGCTGTGCTCCATACATGGCGTGCGTGCTTCCCTCCCCGCCACACTTGTTGCGCCGGAAAGGGATCACCGTCGCTCAACGTTTAATGGCATTTAATTTCACAACATCCTTTCCATCTCGTATTGCAAGCGTGATCGTGCCGCACTCCCACGAAAGGATTATGGCGCACTGAACACTTTTTTGGGTCTCCTTTTCACACTCTGTAAGCATAGTGTATTCTGTCTCTCGTTCCAGCTCAGAGTAAAAGCACTTCCCTGATAGCAACATTTCCCACCGGTCTGATCACCACCTTCGTGTTGTTTGTAGGGTTTCATCATGGCGTTATTCAGCCTTTTGGCAACATTATCAATGATATCGTTTGTTTTCTTGAAAAGCCAAAATTGCTTCAGTTTCTGGTATATATATATATATATATATATATATATATATATATATATATATATATATATATATATATATATATATATATATATATATATATATATATATATTTATTTATTTATTTACTTATTTATTTATTTTTAAGAACATAGTACAGCCTCGAAGCAACACATCCATCATGGGTATTGGCGCGCTCCATGCTTCACCAAGGCCCAGCCTCGTCTGACCAACACACTTCATGACCCCTGACGAGCAGTTACTGGTGCTTGGGGAGCAGTTGTTGACGAAAGCCGCTCAGCACACCTTGCGTGGCGTGACGGCACAACACGCTGCGCATTGTATTGAGGGCGAGGGTGATTCACGCCGCCCCGAGCACCGTGTTGCCACCTCTAACGACCGCGGCGTCCAGCCAGAGGCGCAGCAGTGCCCTTACGAGTTCATGTCCATTTATAGAAAATTGCTACCTTACTTGCATCCACTATTCCTAAACGTAAAAGCGTGTATTTGTGAGTTGGTATAACTTATTTACAGAAGTCTTTCTTCATCAGGCGATGGCATCATAGTCAGCCAAGCCTCCTTGACTGCAGCACCTCACTGCTGTTCCCTGGTAGGGGGAGGCAGGATATAAGGTGCACCACCTCCTCACTGGGCGTCCCTGGAGTAATGTCCTTTACGTCTTGATCGGATGGAGTGGATAACAACCTAACGATTATCAGTCTTCAATGGACGTGCCACCAGCTATCCACTCTCTCCCTCTCTCTCTCTCTCTCTCTCTCTCTCTCTCTCTCTCTCTCTCTCTCTCTCTCTCTCTCTCTCTCTCATCCCGGAGCACGGTAACGATGTCCCGCGAGGATCAGCGCGGCACGTACAGCGGCAGGCGCCTCACCTGGTTGCCTTGCAGGAACCACTGCAGAGTGGGCTGGGTGTGGTCCAGGGGGTGGCGGTCACTGGGCTGGCAGCCGATCTTGATGATTTCCGAAGGCTCGTACACCTCGCGCGCCCCCACCAGCACGGGGTTGGAGAGTGGCTCACCTGTGGGGCGGGAGGCGTGTTAGGAGAGCGGGTCAGAGTTAGGGCAACTTAAACAAGTGTGCCAGCCCTAAAATGTATCTGGGAAGGTTACAAATGGCGGTATATGTTTTGTTCAGAGAATGGGAAGAAGGGAGAATGAACCTTCACACCAAGGAAACGTGTTCCCAGTACAGGCATCAGCGAGGGTGGGGAGGGGCCGCTACGGGGAGAAGGGACACGTTTCCTAGATTGCGACAACCCTCCTACACCATCCCCTCCGTCTCCCTCCCTCCTGGCAGCCCCATCTTCAGTTCCTCCTGCTCCCCACCAGCCCCCTAACATCTCGGGGTGATGAGGGATATGACACACACCGCCACACGCACACTGCACGCACGCACGCTGCATGCCCACGCACGCACCACATTATAAACAGACAAAACGATGCAAAATAAAAAAAAATAGAAATCAACCACCACTCGTGATCGAACAGAAGGCAAGCTGGGCGGTGATTGGCTATCGACCACCGCCACAGGAACAATGGTGGTGGTGGTGGTGGTGTGTTGGCAGGAAGGTATGGTAGGGAAGATACAGGAACACAGCTATACAATAATCAAACAACAACAAAAACAACAACAACAACAACATCTATTCGATGATAATGATGATGATGATGATGATGATGATGATGATGATGATGATGATGATGCGGGTACCTAATTATTCATTACTCATGTGTCTCAAAACAACAGCACCAGAATTTGCATTCGAATAGAGAGAGAGAGAGAGAGAGAGAGAGAGAGAGAGAGAGAGAGAGAGAGAGAGAGAGAGAGAGAGAGAGAGAGAGAGAGAGAGAGAGAGAGAGAGAGAGAGAGAGACAGGGCCAAGATTGTCAACAAACACGACCAGTAATCACCACGACGACAGACAAACAACGCAGCCACCAATATACATCTTCATAAAGAAGCTTCATGACATGGACCAATTACTGCGGCGGGAAGCACGCACTGGCGAGGCCCTCGAGGACACTCCAGCTCACGAGACTCTATGAGGGAATTATGTCTGTCACCTCGCCGAGTTCTGCCAAAATAAGGGCACAGAAGATTCCGAGGTCTAAGGGCGTGACGTTTCCAATACCAGAGCCATGTGCTGAGGTGCGGTGCTTCCATACAGTGGCGTCTGCTGTCCCGAGTCGTTCAGAGGGCTGGAAGATGTGACTCATCCACTGAACAAGTTGTGAGTCCTGCCGAGGCCGAGGATGAGTCCCGCCGAGGCCGAGGAGCGAGAGTTGGGACGATCACTCTTGTGTTCCAGGACGTCCCATCTCAGCGGCCTGGCTTTGAAACATATTAAAGGTGTCCTGGAAGGCTGAAATTGAGGGAAGACGCCGGTAGTGAAGGCGACGACCCCCCCACGACGCAACTCACGTGAGATGGTGTGTGTCGATGCCTCATTAGAATGCATGGTGCTTCCTGCCTCCGCTTCCTGGAAGGTGGAGCAAGTGTCTTGACAACACTGGCTGAGAAAACCAGTCAGGCGGGATAACTGGCAGGGGGCACATTTGAGATTTACGGGTAAAACTGACTTGCAGTGAAAGGAGGGTGACGGTATCTTGGTGACGCCCAGACTTCTAAAGCAACACTCTAAATGATTATTACACTTGAAGAGAGATGAATGATCTTACACCAAACAAGGAGACGGTTGCTGGGTGCCTGTATTTCCAAGAACGTTAGCCGACCTCCCATCATGGGCTACCCATGAGGAAAAATCACCCACAAGGAAGCAAGGTCCGGCAAGGTCTATGGCCACGCCACTCAACCTAGGCCAGGACACGAGTCAGGTGTCACGCATCTCCACACCTAAGAGGCGTCTGGTGTCCTCTAGGGAGGGAACAAAACATTTCATATGAACACTCTTGGCCTTGTAAACAGCGAATACGAGTGCATGACACAATGTTAGGCACTGTTAGGTTTCTATCTATACTTAAAAATAACATACAAGTCCACGCCGTCCCTCGTCTTACAGAAAGTTGACGATGATCCGTAACTTCTTTTTTATTTTTCGTTGCTGTCGAGAACCAACTTATCTCTTACGTTTCTAGTGGCTCACTTCCCTCAGGAAATACTGGATGAGAGCTTGGGAGGGAAGACGGCACGAGCAAAATAAATACCAAAGTGCGTGACGTGTTAAGTGACTTCAGAGGCTCAAGTATTTCCGGTGAGGTGACTTCCTGGTATATTTTTGAGATGAGAGAGAGAGAGAGAGAGAGAGAGAGAGAGAGAGAGAGAGAGAGAGAGAGAGAGAGAGAGAGAGAGAGAGAGAGAGAGAGAGATAGTGGGGGAATAAGGCGCACCACCTCCTCACGGGGCGTCCCTGGAGGAGTGTCCTTTACGTCTTGATCGGGTGAAGTGGATAAGAACCTAACGATTAACAGTCTTCAATGGACGTGCCGCCAACTGTCCACACACACACACACACACATACACACACACACACACACGGCGCAGCTTCCTCCACACATACATACTTTTGCTCCACCAGGTTTAATAACTTCCGATGTGACGAGACCCGAGGCTGTCCTTCCCTCGGACCCTCCATCTACTTCAACACCCGAGGCTGGGACCCGCTCAGGAAGACCCATTGTGCTGAAGTAACCCTCGTCCCAATATGCTGACCCGGGAGAATGGAAGGACATCTCCATGCTCGTAAGATTTGTCACAATTTTTAATACTTTCCTTCATTAATATTGGCAGCTTTCGGATTGCCATGAATTAAGAGAGAGAGAGAGAGAGAGAGAGAGAGAGAGAGAGAGAGAGAGAGAGAGAGAGAGAGAGAGAGAGAGAGCATGACGCCTCTGTTGGTGGTGGGTAAAGCTGGATATATCTGTGTTTGGTGTGTTGAGGAATGCAGGGTGATCAAAGAAGCATCATTCCCCAAATCACGTCTTTGTTAGCCATAAAGCAGACAGTAAAATATAATTAAGTTCGGGGGAATAACTACAGTAAATCTTTTGACGACGAAACGTGCCATTACCAGCCTCGTAATATTCTTATACTTCGTCAAATCACCTGTTGAGGAACTTAAGGCGTTCAAAGGAGTGTCGTTCATATCATCGCGTGTGGCTGGCAGTGACCCAACATGCGCTTACCATGCTTTGTAATTGTTATGGGTGAGTAAATAGTTGGTTTACAGCCCCTTGATAACAAAAATATTCACCAACTTCATAATATTCTCAAACTTCTTCACATTCTCTCTCGGTTAGCTTGAAACGAATCGTGAAGAAATAATTATGTTGGATGAGAAACTAACCTATCGTACAACACTTTGATAACGTAAACTTCCACCAACTTCATAACACTCTCATGTGACAAATTTAACGAAATCGATGCCGTTATTTCGAAAGGTTAACAGAGTATTTTTACTCAAACATCTGTTATTTAGTCAAGTCATAAAAGAGATGGATACGCAACTAGATTATAAACACTATGATAATGGAAAGTGTCATCACCAGTTTCACAACATTCTCTCATGACAAATATAATGAAATCAACGGCGTGGCGCTGCAAGAATTAACAAATTTTTAACCTTGACTGTACCGCTGCCTAACACACCACCTACACTATCACGAATAAGTAAGCAAACCAACCAAACCAAGAAATACTGGTCATTCCTACAACTCTCACTTATTCTGCTCCAACACCCCTCCCCCTCTCAACCCTCCTTCCTAATCCATCTCTCTCCCCTGTTTCTCCTCCCACTCAGTCGTAACCTCATTATCCTCCACTCCACCGCTCTCACATCAGTCATTCCCCCCCACTCAACACCACCTCCCTCCTCACCCTCCCACTACCATGCCAGTCTGTCCTTCAGTACTGTTTCTGGGTTTCGGTACCAACACAAGCGGTTCTCATTCTTTTTACGTCCTTGTTGATAAATTTCCATCATTCTGCCGTGTTTATCAATGAAGCCACTATTATTCTCTCTCTCTCTCTCTCTCTCTCTCTCTCTCTCTCTCTCTCTCTCTCTCTCTCTCTCTCGATGTTCTTTTTCCTCTTTTTCCCACTATTCGTCGCACTTTTCAGTTAATTATTCCCGTACCTTTCTTCTCTCTTTCTTTCTTTCCCTTTTTCTCAAAGCATCCGTTCACATCTCTCTCTCTCTCTCTCTCTCTCTCTCTCTCTCTCTCTCTCTCTCTCTCTCTCTCTCTCTCTCTCTCTCTCTCTCTCTCATAGATAATCTTTTTCTCTTTTTTTTACCACTCGTTTCACCTTTCCATTAATTATTTCCGCATCTTTCCTTTTCCTTCCTTTCGTTCTCCTTACTTCCTTTCACATCTCTCCCTCATACCCGTCGCTCCCCCCATCCAACCCCCTCTCTCTCTCTCTCTCTCTCTCTCTCACTTTCTCTCTCTCTGGACCTACTAATCTCGTTAAGCGGAAGGCCACTTAGGTACTGTGGACGCGCCTCTCTCTGTATCTATCAATATGCCTCCCCGGGTGTTTACAGGCTGCTTCTTTCCACCTGGCTGTTCAGAATGTCTCTTTCGGCGGCGCTGAGTGCTGGGTCTCTCTGTCTGTTTGGACGCGCCGTGCCAATCTGCCTGTCTGTTTGTTTGTCTATGTGTTCTTTACAACTTCCAGCTCGAAGTGTTTATTTAGGTGAGAGAGAGAGGGAGGGAGGGAGGGAGGGGGGAAGGGAGGAAGGGACGGAGGGAGGAAGAGAAGGAGAGAGAGAGAGAGAGAGAGAGAGAGAGAGAGAGAGAGAGAGAGAGAGAGAGAGAGAGAGAGAGAGAGAGAGAGAGAGAGAGAGAGAGAGAGAGAGAGAAACAGACAAATAAACGAACATGCTGGCGGACAAAACCGACAAACAGAAACGAAAAAAAAAGGACAAAACAGACAACGAAACGAAAACAAACAAAACAGATGGCCAGAGTGATCCCAAAGCAGACCAACACACACATATACAAACAAACAGCGAGATATCCACCTACCCAAACGAGATGTATACACGCAAACACGTTTAGCTGGCGGCGTGGTGTGTGTGTGTGTGTGTGTGTGTGGAGAAGGGGGTGGTACTCATATATCGAAGTGGCTTTCTGTCAGTCTACCTGTCCGCCTACCTGTCTGTCCACCTGTCCAAATGTCTCGCCACAGGGTAGACGGGTAAACAAGTGGCTAATGTCAGTCATTCTGATCTATCGATGTTTGGAGGTCTTTTCCTTCCGTTTTTCCTTTTTTTTTTTTTCAAATATCTCTTTGGTTGCTTGGTCTCTCTCTCTCTCTCTCTCTCTCTCTCTCTCTCTCTCTCTCTCTCTCTCTCTCTCTCTCTCTCTCTCTCTCTCTCTCTCTCAGATTTAGTGGTAGGATAGTTTTTTTTTTATTTATCGAAAAGCCTGTAAGGTTTGTTTTCTATACGAGTAGATCTCTCTCTCTCTCTCTCTCTCTCTCTCTCTCTCTCTCTCTCTCTCTCTCTCTCTCTCTCTCTCTCTCTCGCTCTCCCCTGGGTTATATAAGAGCGTGGAGGTGTTAGCGCTGATTGCAGTCACCGTACAGCTTGCCATACGCTCGTTTATATCTATCACGGCTTCCCCGGCCATCTATCTATCGAGCGCAGTATCTATCGCCCGCTCCCAGCCCGCGTTTTCTCTAAGCTGGGATGGAAGCCTTTTTTGTTGTATCCTTCTCTCTATCTCCCTCTCTCTTTTCTCTTTCACGTTCAGTCGATATCCGTGTATAGAGAAACGAAGGGTGTGTGTGTGTGTGTGTGTGTGTGTGTGTGTGTGTGTGTGTGTGTGTGTGTGTGTGTGTGTGTGTGTGTGTGTGTGTGTGTGTGTGTGTGTGTGTTGCCTTGTAAGAGAAAAGGTTTTAAGAGGGAATCGAACAATGGATGTTTTCATGGGACGGTGTTACTTCTTACGTGCAGGTTCCCCACATCTCCATATTCATTCAACTTTTCATTGTTGCCTGAAAGTGGGATATCACCGCTTTGCATAGTGAAGTTTTGACTGTCTGAATGTATGTTTGTATGTGTCTGTCTTTGTCTACGTGTGTGTCAGTCAGTCAGTCTCTCTCTCTCTCTCTCTCTCTCTCTCTCTCTCTCTCTCTCTCTCTCTCTCTCTCTCTCTCTCTCTCTCTCTCTCTCTCTCTCTCTCTTTCCACGAGGCTCCAGGCTAAGCTATTAAAATCTGTATCCGGCGAGAAGTAAGTTTTCCGCAATGGAGTGAGTAACATCTAAATCTCCACAGAATATTGAGGCAGAGTGCATCACACACTGCATACACTATTCGTACGCACTATTACATATTTCACGGGATAACAAAATTCTTTCTAATACACAGAATTCCCCGCCCTTTCCCGGAGCTTCCCTGTGTGACGTGAACTGGAAACGTGTCACAGGCAGACGCTTTCAGATAACCACTTGTTGAGCCCGCCTGATTCTTTCTCCTTTCTTTGCCTCGATTTATTTCTATTCCTCTCCTTTGTGACCTTGCGTCGAGGGGGACTGCGGTGCACGAAAGAAGTGTCATCTGTGTCCGTGCATGTGTGATCTCCTCCCCGTTCATAGTTGAGGTACCTGACGCCATTAAAGTGTCATCTGCCGCTACAGTCTCCACGTAAAGGTACTGCATCACCGGAGCTCGTCGCTGCTACTGTTATCCCGCCACTCCTTGGTCTGGTATTAGCGTGGCGATCGGTTATTGCTGCCTCACGAATGCCTGTCATTGTCTGCACATCTTGACAGGGGACGCAACTCTCTGATAGTGGAAGAATGGATGGTATGACTATGGCGGGGAAAGTTTTCCTTTATCTTCTCTCTCTCGATCTGACTTGACACTCGAAAGTAAAAGAATAGTGAAAGTAAGAGAAACCTTAAGACTAACCTTTCCCGTCCGTGTATTCACTGAATCACACGAGCGTCACATTCATTTCATCCCTCCCCGCCTCTCCCCTCCCCGTCTCCAACACAACACCGCTGCTCGCGCTTTTTTGTTCTCGCACAAACCAAGGCGTTCTTGTTCCCGCGTGAAGACGTCCCTTACATACATTGTTGAAACTTCAAGATACGCGCACCATCGTGACAACCTGTTTCCCTCTTTCCTAGAACCGTTGAGGCGCATTATTTTTAGATGTGAACGATAGCACAAAAAATAAGTGACGCTTTGTTATCTGACTGGTTGTATTTGTCTTCAGACGCGATGGACGTATTTAAAAGCCGTTCCTCTTTTGATGCAAAGAATGCCTAACTTTTATGTTCGTGCGAGTTGGAGTTAAAAGATGACACTTCTCCATATTCATCATAAAAAGACAGCACCTCGAGACGCATTTGGTGACGGGTCTCTTTGTGTACCATGGGAGGACTTTTCCTATATTTATTTTTACCCGTTGGCCGATCTCATGTACACATTAATGAAAAAAAAAAAAAAAAATAAGAAACTACATATGAATCCAATCAACGACGTTCCGTGAAACTTAATCGAGTCCTCACTTAACTTTATTCCATGAACATCACCTGAGCACGCGTCACGCTTTGCCTCCCGGAGTTCGAGCCTACTAATTGAGTTGTGGGTGTAGTAGACAACTCTGAATGGAAGAGAGGAAGGGGGCGTCCACAAGACTCGTCGCTGCAGTAAAGTAATCAATCGTGCTAAAGTTGTTCAGGAGTGGACTGCTGCGTGAGGCTCACTCTGGGAACGTCCTGGGAAAGAAGACTAAAGCAACGCAACTCACGACCCAAGTTTCTTATTCAGGATTCATGGGAAGTAAAACCAATCCCATACTTCCACGTGGGGCATTGTGTAACATGTACCACTGACGTCACGCGTCCCTGACTCACCACAAAGAAACCTCCGGCGGGGCGCTTGGGAGTCTGTAAGTAAAATATCATGTGGAGAGTTTGATGTGATGAAAACAGAAACACAAAAGAAATCTTCGTTGCGAACCAAGAATAGCGACACAAATAATAGCAACACCATTTTTTTCCTGTTCTATTGTCTGGCTACGTGTTTTTTTCTTAAGAGGACTATTTGTGGATTCAGTGATTCAGTGTCCTTCCCTCACTACCATCATCGGAGCAGCACCACGCTCCCTCACTACCAACCATTATATTCCTGTTTTCACTTTTACGTGTGTATCTGTATATGAGTTCTCAGTAAAAACATAACGACCCAAAGGAAATACAAGACTAAAAAATAGAAAATCATACTACACACACACACACACACACACACACACACACACACACACACACTTTAAGGAGGTAGAGGCAGCATCGATCACAACAGTGTCTGCTACAACCCGCCCTCTACGTTTCCCTTATATTCAACAAATCAGCATCGAATCACCCAGCAAAGCATCACCTCGTCAGGAACGGCCATGACAAGTCTATGTTATTTTTACAATACGAGAAAGTTTACGTAAATGAAACAAATAAATAAACAAATATGCTTTGCAGTATTTCTCCTCGGTACGACTCAAACTTCAGAGAGGAAGGAGCATGAGGACGCCAAACAAATTGAAAATACTATCGAGACTTTTCTTGAGCTTCTTTCTTTCTCCGTCGAGCAGAAGCACCACTTTTTTCTTATTTCGTTTGCGTGTGTGCAAGGTTTTTCGTTGTAACCTTTGGCCTGTTTCCATTTGTGTATGTAAAAGGTGTGTTCTCTTTTCAGTATTCCCTTAAAAATAAACAGGTGAGAGGCTTGTATCCTGCAATCCTTTTTCACGCAGCGCATTCACCACATACGCGCAGCATTTATTACTTCAAGCTTCATCCGCATTTTAAGAGTCAGTAATTCTGAATTTTCCCTCACTTCCGGAGGCAGCTACAACTGGGAACGATAAAATAAAACCAGACGATGAGGAAATGAGGTACTAACCCACGAAAAGACTCGGGAATTAAAGATAAAATATTTTTTTAACATCAGCAACACAACTCTTGCTGCGAAACAGTTTCGTAGCACAACTCCCCTGGTTAGCGCTCCTCACTCTCCTAACAATATAACGGTATAGGGGAAAGCTGCAAGAAGCCAGCTGGTCTGCACATGACAGTCTTGGTATAAAACCTACATGCCTGTGTCCACCTACTATTCCTATTAGTTTTATTTTTTATGTAAGGGAGGATCTGAACAAAGGCAACAAAACAGACCAAAAAGGTCCATTGAAGATGATAGTCCCTTACAAAGATACTCCGAAATCAAGTGCAAAATTACATTCTGAAGTGCAAATTCATCTATATTTCTAAAGCTCCTTATTGACTCTGAGCTAACAACCTGATTACTTAGTCTATATTCCGCTAATTAACCACTCACTCAATTTGAAATACATTTTTTTCTGTCTCCTTTTTAAATCTAATTCTATCAAGCCTGTTACTATGTGTTCTGACTTCCCCGCACTTGTCGCTAAGAAATAAACAAAGGAATCTGTTAACCCTTTCACTGCTTGACAAATATTTTCCTATATCCAGCAATGACTTTTAGACTAACATGCTACACTACATCCTTTCAAATAGTTCTGTAGCCGAGAAAAGAAAAAAAACACTCTGCTCTCTCTTTTTTTTTTTTCTGTATCCCTGCAAAGATTTTTTATGGTGTTCTCAACGTTAACAAGGGAAGACCATAGCTGTGAAAAAAGTTAAAACGAGTACCATGAATTTTTTGTGGGGAGTTATTCACGAGTTTTCCTTGACATCACAGATGCGCTAGAGATCAAGCTAAGCGGACTTGAAGGTTAAGATTAGCAAGTAACATCACGTTGGGTACACAGGGCTTTATTCAGAAACGCGTTGTTCTCTCATCATGACTACTTTCAAAGGCTACAGAGATGATTAGCCGGGTCCTCAAGACTCTTTCTTCTTCATGTAATCAAGAAATTTTGTTAATCTGTCAATAGAACCATAGAAACACCCTTAAAAAAAACACGTGCAGGTTCAACTACGTAGTGTAGGTGTGGCGCAGAAGTGTTTCACAATATGGCCCATAACTACACATCTCCTGCATTATCTCAGCATTAGGACAGACGCCTTGGCAGTGAGATGTGATGTTTTTACTGCCTGTGATGCTGTGATGAGCGTCGTGTGGCTGCCGCTGCTGTGTCTTTCTGTGCCTCTGCTGACCTCATGAACCTCTCCCAAAATTATGTCTGATTATCATGAAAATCTGCATAGTTCTTAGGATCATAAGTTGGGTTTAGTGCCACATAACTCTCTCTTCTCTCTCTCTCTCTCTCTCTCTCTCTCTCTCTCTCTCTCTCTCTCTCTCTCTCTCTCTCTCTCTCTCTCTCTCTCACACACACACACACACACACACACACAGAGAGAGAGAGAGAGAGAGAGAGAGAGAGAGAGAGAGAGAGAGAGAGAGAGAGAGAGAGAGAGAGAGAGAGAGAGAGAGAGAGAGAGAGAGACGGATACACGCACACACACAGACACAGACAAGCAGATACACGCACACAAACAGACAGACAGATACACGCACATAGACTGGCAGACAGACAGACAGACACAAAAGAAGACAACAAAATAATCCCTCCAGTTGTTACCCTATCAAGCCAGTCAAATAATAACAATAAAAACTAAATTAACCCAAACCCCGAGAAGAAAGGAAAAAAGGAGAATTGGACGAGATGGTCAGGCGACGTCAATTTAGGAAAACTGACAACCCTGGACTGCCCGGGGAGGAGAGGATCCGAAAATAATTAGTGAAGAAATAGTGGAAGGGAGCACGACGGCGAGGAGGAGGCGGAGGAGGAGGAGGAGGAGGAGGCAGTGGCGCGCGTCCATCCTTCCTACAGATCACCTCATGTATTCCTGCCTCGTCCTAATTGTTCGCCTCGTCCTCTGCTTCAACTCCAAGGAAATTACGAAGTTCAATGAAAAAAAAAAGTTCAATAAACGAAAGCAAATGTTGACGTGAGGAGGAAAAATCACAGCCAATGTTTCTCTTCTACTTTCGTAAGAACAATCAACGAACGAGGGAGCGGGAAAAATATTAGTCCGTTTAAGCTACAGCGGACTTTCATCAGCGCCGGGAAGGAATAAGCATGAAAGGCGGAGTGCGGGCAAGGCAATGAGTGCCAGGCAGCGCCGCCCAGCCTCCGCCAGCCACCAGCCTCCAGGCGCGCCACACCACGCCTCGCCTTCACTTCTATCCAGGACATGTATATGCGAAATGGAATATATCTTTTCTGGAACAGTAATTGATGCAGCTACTGAAGTGCACGTGATATGCTCCTTGCAGCCTCATGACGGAATTTTTTTCTCATATACTATTTTTTTTTTTTTTTACTTTTTTTTAGCTCTTTCGAATTAATATTTTTTTTTTTTTTATATTTCGCTGCTTAGCTCTGCAAGGAGAAAGACACCGTGGAATACACCTGCAAACATTTCATTAACTTGAAACACATACAGACCTCTTTTATATAAAATTACTTTCCGTTAGGTACACCAGTAGCGAGTCGCGCCGAAATGTAAGGCTCGGTGTTTTCCCTTGCATTAATAATAATAATAATAATGATAATAATAATAATAATAATAATAATAATAATAATAATAATAATAATAATAATAATAATAATGATAATAATAATAGAAATAATAATACCATAATAATACGAGGGAATACAGCATAAAAAAAGCCACTAGAGGATAGACAAAGACAAAATACAAACTCTCACTAATTCCTTCACATACAGTGGTTGCCGCGCACTGGTGGCTGGTGTACACTGCCAGGAGGAGCTATGTGGGTGATGCGTGAGGTCACTTCTGGCGGGGCCTGCACGCTGGGGAAGTCACTGGTGCGCCACAATGAGCCTTATGTCGCAGCGCTGCAATCAAGGTGACAATCAACTCGTTCGTCCGTCAAAACTGGCAACAGCGTCTGGGTGAACCCTGGTGCCAAAACCCGTCCTGGCGCGGCCTCTCACGCTAACCTTGGTCCACTGCCCGGCGCGGCCACCCAGCACAACAAAGGAAGGAAATGACTTGCCATTGTGTATGCTGCCTCTGATTCCACTGATTTCACAAGCACTACTCAGGCCTAGTACTTCTCCCGCATGCCTCGCGCTGCTTGGGCCGGATCTGCTCCTCAGTTTTTGTTGTATTTAATTTTATCTGGTTTTGCATTAAACTTTTGTTTCTGCTCATCCCAGTTTTAGCATCACGAGATTTAAACTTCTTGGTTAGAACAAAACAATCAACATTTTTTTGTTTTTCCATTTTCCTGCAACATGGGTCACTTCCAGAACCAACCTCGCTGCGCATTTTTCTCAGAAACCCTTTTCTTCCTCTCTCTCTTATCTTCAGGGAAGCGCTTAGCAAACCTTTTCACTTGTTATGGTTCTTGACCATCTTTTGTTATGACGAGGAATTAAGCGCGTGCGCACGCATACGCTCGCACGCACTCACGCACACACACGCGCGCGCACACACACACACACACACACACACACACACACACACACACACACACACACACACACACACACACACACACACACACACACACACATATATATATATATATATATATATATATATATATATATATATATATATATATATATATATATATATATATATATATATATATATATATATATATATATATATATATATATATATATATATATATATATATATATATATATATATATATATATATATATATATATATATATATATATATGCACACACACACACACACACACACACACAACCACAATTATCACGTATGTATATATAATCCGCAGCATCCACCACAGCACTCCTGAACTCTCGGCGGCGTGTGCAGGAGGCTCGAGTCGGTCTAAAGGTCATCATCATTCCCAGCTTCACCATTGTGTTTTTCTGGATGTTGGTGGGCGGCTGGCCATTCCTGCAGGGCCGCACGCTTCCCGCCTCACGGACTCACGGATTGGAGGGTTTTATAATCAACAAACGCATAACTTTCAACACAAAATTCATTGCCACGAAAAATGTTCGATAAAAGCACCAGGCATTACGAGTGACGCGACGCGGGACAGGGGCGCCGCCCCCGCACCCATCCAGCTTTTGTGTTAGTATTGTTTGTAATGCTATTATGAATTCTTTTCCATTTATTATTACTACTATTACTACTATAATTATAATAATGTCATAATGATAATAATAATAAAAGAACAATAATAATATAACAATAATGATAATAATAATAATGATGATGATGATGATGATGATGGTGATGGTGATGACGATGATGATGATAATAATGATAATAATAGTAATAACAATGATAATGATAATAATAATAATAATAATAATAATAATAATAATAATAATAATAATAATAATAATAATAATAATAATAATGATAATAATAATTATTATTATTATTATTATTATTATTATTATTATTGCTATTATTACTATCATTACCGTGATTATTATTATTATTATTATTATTATTATTATTATTATTATTATTATTATTATTATTATTATCATCATCATTATTGTTGCTGTTGTTGTTGTTGTTATTATTCATTATCACCACATCACTCACCATCATCATCATCATCATCATCATCATCATCATCATCATCATCATCATCATCACCATCATCACCATAATACTAATAATCGTTGACACCACCACCACCACCACTACCACTAGCACCACTAGCACCACCACCCTCACAACATTATCATAATTGTTCCTGACACCATTATTATTTAGGCATCAGTGTGGCTCACTTATGACACGTGCAGGTAATTAATACGAGGGTTTAAAGCACCGGGTCGCGTCCATCACTCACACTCCATGATTTTAGCTGATAACAATGGTACAAGTTGGTAGTGATTTTTTTTTTTTTTTTTTTTTTAGATGGCGCGGTAGGAAATGGACTTGGTGCCACGCTAAGGTTGCCCAGTGATTGCTATTCCTTGCTGCTCGTGTTCCTACTGCGCTACATATCACGGAAGCCAAATTCCACATCATGGTAAAGTATTGTAATCTTCTATTCCCATTAAACGCATTACATATCTATTTTTTTTCTCCTTTACGTTTCTTTTCTTTCTTCACTTTTTTTTTTTTCTTAGCAATCTCACAGTTTTCCGGGCGTTTCTTCCTCCCTCGCGTGACTGTACCATTCCTTGCAAGGATCCTCACCAGACACGTCTTCGTCTCTTCGTTTATTTCTGTCTCGCCTCTTCCTCCCTTTACTCTAAAAAAAAAAAAAATATCTTGCACTCTTGCTGTTACAGAAAATATATATTACTCACACTTGCGAGGATGTTTCGACATTTTTTTTTTGTTAACCAAGACATTTTTCCTCCTTTTTTTTCGGTGTCCACTAAAAATTTGGCGGGTGTGGCCAAAACCCTCGATGTGTAGAGCAGCGAGGTGACACCGAGGCCTTCCCTTCCTCCTCATCATCATGTTTATGGCCACTCCTCGATGCCCAATGCTGCATATTTCCACTCTGCAGGCGGTGTGAGCACCACCAGCCCTCAGATTCCGCCTCGCCGCGCCCTTCACCTCGTCACTCTCGTCGCCTCCACCACCCACCCCGCCGCCACTCCTGCGTTATGACCCCCATCTCAAAGTAATGGCGTCATGATGCACATCTTGTGATCACTGCTGAAAGTTTGTCTTCTTTCCACTTTTTTCCAATTTTTTTTGTTGACGTAAGCGCGCTGAGTAATAATTAAACATTAAGCTGAAGTATTTCAGTCAGTTTCTGTAAAAGATAAAACACAGAATGAGAATAAAAGCAGAGATCATTTAAAAGACTGCCAAGAGCATAAAATTGACAGTGTACTCCATCTCATCATTCTCAGAGACTAATTCACTTCCTGTAATGAATTTGAGTTCACTTCGTGCAGAAATTTCATTTGAATAAGATGATTTAATCAAATCCTGCAGCTCCACGTTATGGGCAGCCTTTTCTGACGTGTGCCTGTACGAGGAAGACACTTGTGCTGCCTTGCTGGCGGAGCGCATCAACAGTTATGAATGTAACAATTTCTCCGTAATAGGTATACGAGGTCGTAAGCCCCACGGTCACATTACTTCCGGATGTGTGTCATAACCTGTGCGCGGGAGGCAGTGATGCAGTGCAGCCGATGGCAGTGTACCCCTTCCCTGCAGCGCCCCGACCTTCCAAATAGACCAGGCAGAGACCAGGAGTCGAGTGAGGAAGGTTTTGCAGGTAAAGTCAAGGCCACGGATCGTGATCTGAGTCTTGACCTAAACTTTGCAACCACTTCTTATCGCAAGGATGGATATTCGATGAAATTTGCTTGATAGAACGTGAGTCGACTTGTTCTGTAATAGTTACTGTTATAACTTTCTTTATTTAACAGACATAAGTCTCATAGAGAAAGAAAGCAATCTCCAGACACACACAATAAAAAAAAAACGTACTAAAGTAATAACTCTTTTTTGTCTTCAGCGATAAGAAGGAAGCAATCTCAGGACATGAAAAAATTATACATCTGTAACGCCCATTTTGAATACATATCTTCAACGATAAAGGGAAAGGAAGTATTCTCAAGATATATATCAAAAAGTTATAAATAATGACCATCTTGAGCGTCTGTGTTGAGATGCGTGTCACTAACAAACGTATAATAGCATCCACCGATATTGGCACGCAGTGATCAGATCAGTGAGGGAGGCGCGCCGCCTTGCCTTGACCCGCCACTACTCACACAGGCGAGGAAAAACATCTGAGGTGAGTCCGAGCTGGCCCCGGAGGAGGCGTCACCTGTTAATAATGCATGGCGAGGGAAGGAGGCGGACCACGACCATCACCACCACCACCTCAGCGTCGGGAAATCCTCTCTGGCTGGTGTTGTGGTCGCTTACCCCACCCCCACCACCACCACCACCACCCTCGACACGCTCCACGGTTCCTGCCCGTAATTTTCGTCGTGTTTTTCACTTTTCCTTTCTCCCGTTCAATGCTCAGTCGAGAATTAAATAAAAGCAAGTTTTCATATATATATATATTTTTTAGAAGCATACATTTTACCAACATTGAAATTAACATACAGTTCGCATGTAAAGACACCAGAAAAATAATCTTGCTCTCCATTTGTCTGCGAAATTAAGAAAATCCTGGAATAAAGTAACCAAACGGCTAACTTTACTGCGTTCATAATAAGATGCACATAAAACATCGCTGTTTTCCCCCTTTGGCGGGTGGGCGCCTGAGTGTGACGGAGGGAGCAGGGAGGCCGCGGCCGTGTTAGCTCACTGCGCCGCCACCACCGCCACTGCCACCACCACCACAAATACTGGAGATCCAGCACAACATAAATTGCACTAATGGTCCCACTAATCCTGGGGGCAGTCATTTATATTTTTCTTCAAACAAGGGAGCCTCAAAATTCGAGAGGGAAAGAAAGGTTGCATCCATTAGGTGGGTGTGTCATACCCGCCGCCACTGACAACACACAGAGGTGATACAGCGCGCCACCCCTCCCCTCCCTTCTCACCACCTGGCGCGTCCACAGAGTGGCGTATGGCATCAACGAAAGCCACCCTGTCGATTTAAGGGGGTCAGCTGTGACGTCAGCAGTTGCATTTTCCCCGGGGTGGCGGCGGAGTTATTGACAAGCTCGTCACGCTGTGATGACCGCTATTCCTGGCGCAGGGTTAACGTGCCCCTCACTTCCCCGCTGTGAGGGGAAACACCAGGCCAGATATTACATGATTCACGTAACATCTGTGTGTTCACCTACAAACACAGTACACACCACAAATTCTTTAAATAAAAAATAAATAAATAAACAGATAAATAAATAAGCAAACAAATTTAAACTCGAGGTAATTTGAAGCCGTGACATGCAAGTAATGGCACACGACTGTCTGGTGCAGCGTGACGGGAAGCTCCAAGGCAACGCACAGCCGTCACATTCACGGCGAACAAATATCCAGGCGGGCGGGTGATGAGGCGGGGGACAGGTGGCTGCGTCCCGGGGCATTGAGCAGAGCGGGACACTTCCCTGCTTCGTGAAAATTCGTTCATGAAAATCTGTAAAGACCGATAAAATAAAAAAAAAAAAAAACTTGACAATTGATCTGAAAAAAAGGAAGCTATTATTATCCCAATACAAAAATCGTCCACCAGTTTAACTGGAAAACGCGACTCCCACGAGTGTGGCGAGGAGAGGCGGGGAACGGGTGAGGGGAGGAGGAGGAGGGGAAGGGAGGAGAGTGGGACTGTCCATTTCATGTCACTCGGCAACAATTAATATTTGCTATGATTCATGATTGGAAACGGTAAAAAGTGTGTTTTCATGCCAAATACTCACGCTGTTAACGGAGAGAATAACTGCGGGTAGAGAATGTAGATTTTCCTTCCTCGCGATCAGGGAACGCAACCAGAAGTATGAAAATTCCAGCGATATCAGAGAGAAGCCTCCATACGTCTACTGCCTTCCTTTTTTGTTTCGTCCACTCATGATTTATGAATGTCCATTCTTGAAGGTCCATGACGAATTTTCCGAGACACAGATACAGGGGGCGCCATGCCGTGGCCCTCTGTGCCTGACAGGTGATCCGGCGCGGCAGTCATGTAAGCTGGCTGGCCCCCGCCTCCCCGTTGTCCAGGATGTCCCAGCTACACGACCTCGCCGCCATCCCATCTATGACTCGTAACACCTTCCCTTCACAGCATTTCCACCGCGTACACTATCGAATGTAGATTATGATACGCTTTCAGTGCAAAAATAATTCAGACATGAATCGCAAAGTCCTGTCCGAGCAGCGTCACTATGAGGTGTAGGACTGAGCCGTAGTAAGAGGATAGCGGTGAGCTGGTCGAGCCCTGAAGCCTTGTCCCGGGGGACTGGCAATACCCTGGCTGGGTGTGATTGGTGGGCCGTGCGTGGCGCCACGCTAGTCCCTGTGCTGCTGCTGCTGCCGAATCTTGCTGCCGACAGATTCGGCAGCCGTGCTGGGAGCGTACCAGTGAACACATCAATGCGTGATGCACTAAGCCCTTGTTCATGGGTTAAATCAAATGTACTGAACCTGTGTTAAGTGAGAAAGTGAAAAGCTTATTAGCTTTATATCCGACATTTCACATTTCGTTTAAATCCTGCAATAGGGAGGCTTCAGAACCAGCTTTTGCGGGATTATTTTGTGATGGAGGGCGTGTGCATTTATCTCTGGGTTTGTGCCACTGTACATCAGGAAGGCTTGTGTTTTCTGTCCTTGTATGAAGTAAAGAGCAATGCATTATCCGCCAGCCAGCACCACTCACACCGAGGGAAAAGTCCCCAGTCGTGTGCCTTATTTAGAACATCACGTGATTCCAGCAGACAACACTTTCCACCTGTTCACGGGTTGCATGAGAGAGAGGGAACGAATAACTGTTATTATGAAAATATTCGAATTGTAACCATCGGTGGCAGTGTGTAAAAAAGTGATGTATAATTACAGGCATAAAGCGAATCGGCAAAGTGTGTTATTTACCTGCTATTAGCTTCAATGGGGCGTTATTCATTGCCCGGCTCGGCCCACGCGCCAGATAGGGCCCAATGGTTAGCTAGTTAGTGTCAGTGTGAAATGTTCAAAGAAAAACTGACTGTAATCCACTTAACTGCCTACAATAATGTTCACTAGATTGGTCATTCACGCCACGCTTCCCTGTGCTCTCTGATTCCAGCTCGGCACGCACGCACGAGATCCCGGCAGCGGCAGGGGACAGGAGGCAGCAGGAAGAGGACGAGGAAGGTAACAAAAAGCAACTCTGTGCCAAGGAAATGTAGAGTAAAGGAAGGGAAGAGAGAGAGAGAGAGAGAGAGGAGAGAGAGAGGAGAGAGAGAGAGAGGAGAGAGAGAGAGAGAGAGAGAGACGAGAGAGAGAGAGAGAGAGAGAGAGAGAGAGTAAATAAGTGAGAGTGAGAGGCCCTTGTTGGGAAGTGAAGGAGCAGATGATGGGCGTCGGTGATGAAGGTGTGAGTGGCGGCGACAGACACCAGGACGCCGCCACAACAGAAGGTACCCGTCTGGCGTTCCTCTACTCAACGCCCTCTCACATCTTTCTATACTTTTTTAATTAAGATGTCGAGGAGATGATGACGAGGACGAACACGACTAGCCAAACTCAGCACGGCAAAGCAGGACACAGTACGGCACAGAGAGGCACACAAACAACATAAGGACATAATGGAAGTTGCAAGAATCCTTATACGTGACATATAAAACACACACCCATGTCCCTCTATCAATCTCTGTTCAGAAATGTCTAATCATTTAAAGCCTCTCACTGAGTGCACTAACAACCTAAGTCCTATTACAGACATTCACCACCATGTTTGACAACCAGTTTCTTTCTATACATTTTTCAAATCTAACTTTATCGAGCATGAACACTTTATTTTTTGTTGTATCCTTATGACATATTCAAAGGATCTTGCCGGAGTTCCATTTGTCGTATTTGTTTCCGACACACCCACTCATCCTATTCCCTAGCGTGAGTGTTTCGACTTCCCTCTGCCGTCACCAGTCCCATATCCTCATCTGCCCACAGGCTGTTAGTAGCCCAGTGCCTCCTGTGTCCTCGTGTGTCCTCGCGTTCCCCTTCCTACCCACTTATTCCCTTAGCGTCTAGCCATCAGTATCCCCGTGTGTTCCTCGTCACGGCCCATTCAGGGCCCCGTCGTCCCTTTCAAGCAGCCTCGATGGTGTTGACGCAGAGCCGCCGTCCCCCAGGCTTCGTCCCTTTCATTATGCTCTTGTGAGGCTTTCTCTTTCTCTCTCTCTCTCTCTCTCTCTCTCTCTCTCTCTCTCTCTCTCTCCTCTCTCTCTCTCTCTCTCTCTCTCTCTCTCTCTCTCTCTCTTGTGTATCTTACTTCCAACCCTCCCTTAATTATCTCACCTTTCCCCGTATCCCTGTCTTTTATATCTTATCCTATGCATCTGTACTAGCTCGTGTATTGTTAGAGAAAATGAGATGGAAAGGGCGGCCAAAAGACAGAAGGGGAGGGAGTGAGTGCTTTGAATGCGATGGTGAGGGAGGGATGTGATGAAGCAGCGAGGTATTGGTGAGCTGCAGGAGGGAATGAATGTGGGTGTGGCGGTAGGCGTGGCAGAGGATGATGCAGTGACTGGGGAGTGAGGGAGAGAGAGGCAGACAGGGAGATTCAAATAAACACTGAAGTAAGTAGGTAAGCACAGGTAAGCAGGTAGGTATAATCGTGAACACTGGCATAAGTTTGGTAGCGCCTCTCTTCCTCGTACCTCGGCATATGGAACATGGTGGCCAGTTCCTTTCTCCACGGTCTTTATGTTCCCAGGCAAAGCTAGCCTGTACCCATTTGAAGGGTGATTGAACCTAAGAGCGGCTACTCGTCCCATAACGTTCCAGAGTACGGCACACCTTTTTTTTTATTATTATTATCATTTTTTTTTTTTCATGTAAAAGGGACTCTAGCCTAGGACAACAAAAAATCTGAAAAAAAATACCCTACTGAAGGTGCCAGTACCCAAAGAGAAGTAAAAAAATAAAAATTATGAGAAGAAGCGTCTTGAAATCTTCTTGAAAGAGTTCGTCATAGGCAGGGGAGAAATACACAAGCAGAGGAAGTTCCAGTAAGAGGGGTGAAAATTGAGAATCCTGGTTAACTCTTGCGTTAGGGAGGTGGACAGAATATGGGTGAAAGACTGAGAATATTGGTTAACTCTTGAATTAGAGAGGTGGACAGACTAGAGCTGAAAGAGTGAGAAGATTAGTTAACTCTTGCATAATGGAGGTGGACAGAATAAGGGTGAAAGATCAGGAATATTAATTAATCCTTGCATTAGGGAGATGGACAGAGAATACTGATTAACTCTTGCATTAAAGTGGTAGACAGAATGGGGGTGAAGGATTGAGAACACTGGTTAACTCTTGCACTAAGGAGGTACAGTACTCACGCAGCACGGTCATGTTGGCGCCGGACCACTCTGTCCTGAAGCTTGGATGCTCAGCGATCACCTCACAGCGGTACTGCCCCGAGGCCGCCACCGCCAGCCTGGTCAGGGAGAGCGTCACCCGCTGGTCGTCACGGAATAGCTCCTGAAAGCAGGAAAGAAGAAGGAATATTGAGGGAGAGAGGAGAAAGTCTGTCCAAAAATAAATAGAAATGATGGCGTAGAGACGTACTGTTCTCTCTCTCTCTCTCTCTCTCTCTCTCTCTCTCTCTCTCTCTCTCTCTCTCTCTCTCTCTCTCTCTCTCTCTCTCTCTCTCTCTCGTAATACAAACGGATTACGATGCACTGGAAAATAAAGAGGAAGCGTTCGAACATCGTTGCACTCGACAGCAAACTCGTGTCTTCCTTCGTTGCTGATCCTTTTTTTTTTTCCTTTGTGCGTGACGCTTAACGAACTCTCCAACTCGCCCACTCCCCCAACTTCTTCCTGCACCTCAATAAATCAGAAGAACTCGGCGTATAAGATATTTATTTTTACTCTATACACGTGTGACTTTTTCAAGGGGATATTAGTGACCAGATCGACACTCACGGTACAGACCAACATTCTCAGAAACGTTCCGCCTCTCTCACCACAACTATTTCAAAGGTCACAGAGCTAATTTGCCGGGGCTTCAAGAGTGTTTTTCTATTAATAACGTAGAAACCTTGTTAATATGTCACTAGAAACCGTAAAAAACACCCTTGAAAAACCCGTCTCACTTCAACTGGAGTCTATTGAAAGTAGTCGAGATGCGGATAGAAGTGTTTCATAATGTGGTCGTAAGTGGCACGGTGGTTAGGTGGCTTGGTGAGGTAACTCTATCAACAGGCAGTCACCATTTAAAGTCATTATAAGCGGCACTGTAGTACTGAATAGTAGTGTTTGGCAAGGAAATCCACAACGTGAAGCTATTTGCTGAAAATAGGATGTCGTAAGTCAGAGAGAGAGAGAGAGAGAGAGAGAGCAAGCAGGCAGATGCGTAGACAAAGACAGACAGAGACAGAGAGAGAAACATACCCATCCACTTGAAGCAACAAAGACTGAGACAGTGACAGACAAAACAAGGAGGGGGACAAAGAGCACCCATTAATACTCACACAACAACAACAACAACAACAACAACAACAACAACAACAACAACAACGAAAACAACAACAACAACAACAACAACGAAAACAACAACAACAACAACAACGACAACAACGACAACGACAACAACGAGAAACGAGACATGACTTCCACGAGAAACTGCATACCAGCCAATGATAATCTTCGCTGTGAAATGACGGGAAATAACTTAGAATCGGGACTTGGAGCATCGGCGGCTTAAGCGTTTCACAATGTTGATGCAAAAAAAAAAGCAGCAGGGGAGTGGAGCGGGAGGAGGAACGTACATGCTAACAGTAATGTCGATGATGATGAAAGCGGAGGACGGAAGGAGGGGAGCAGCCAGAGAGAGACGAGTTGCATTAACACTTTCAACACGGAGAGAAATTACTAGGTAAGGGGAACTATTGGAACTATGCCTCCGTGTTTCCCTCTAGTTATCATTAGCAGACACTGGGCTAACTACCAGGTGAAGCAGCCGTGTAACGAGTCCCTAAATCACCTGTTTTTTTTGCACCTGAGCCAGCAGGGAGTGGTAAGGATGAGGTAAGGGAATGTACAAAGGAGGGAATGATCGAAATGGTTCATTCATCTGCTGCTTCTATGAGAGTAAGATCACTATAAATCCTCTGCTTCGTCAGGGTGAAATATTACTACTACTACTACTACTACTACTACCTACTACTACTACTACCAATAATAATAATAATAATATTAATAATAATAATAATAACAATAATAATAATAATAATAATACTGCTGCTGCTGCTATAGCCACTACTACTATTACCACTCCACCACCACCACCATAACCCAGCACTACTACTACTGCTACTACTGCTACTACTACTACTACTACTACTAATGCACAACGTTCCATCCAGTTTAAAAATCAACCGGGGGAAACAAAGAATTAATTCGCTGACTGCATAGAACGAACTAAACATGTGAGGCAGTTCGAAACAGAGACGTGATATGAGAGCAACCTAAGCGAGAACAGAAAAGAAAAGACGAGTTTATGGAACTGAGGTTGAGAAAAATGACATCAGACCGGACGCAGCGAATGCGGAGAGAAGGCGGAAGGTTAATCGAGGGAATCAAAATCAAGTAAAGTGATTGGCAGCAACAAATGTAAAAAAGGATTAAGCAAAACATAAAATCGAAGCAGAGAAAGAAACCAACACAGAAGCATGGAACAGTAAGAACAGTACAGTAAGAG